>NC_092365.1:9510608-9513069 GCF_030848805.1 Temnothorax longispinosus | reverse complement strand
TGGGTGGGCTGCCCGCCCAAACGTGTAAATTTTTCGACCAAAAAAACTGTCGATCGGCACGGCTGAAAATTTACATAGGTATCGAAGAGTATGAGAAAAAGCAGGGAAAAAATTGTCAGAAGAGTAAGTAGAGGCTAAAGGGTTGTCAGAAGCTGCCAAAGTTGCGAAAAATTTCGGCAAATTTACATGTTAAGCAAAACTTCTGACAATTTGCATTTGTATTGTTTAAGTATAGAATAAACTAAGTGCAAAGTGTCAGAAGGCAAAGTGGAGATGATCGTGAGAAAATCGGGTGCAAAGTGCGAGAGCGTCTTTCGGCGCGCGGCGCAGCGCCCAGTGGACCGATCGCTTTTCTCTTGATTTTCACACCGTACTTACATATTTCATAGCACTACTGACAATTTATCTGAATATTCATAAAGGACTAAAGGAACTATTATTAAAATGTCAGAAGTCAATTGAGAAGAATTAATAAATTTAATTTTGCTTCCTCATAGAGGAAACTTTGTGATGGTAAAAAAATTTTTTTTCGAGATTTTAAAGGAAATAGGTTTAGAATGCTCCAAAAAAACAGTTAAGTTTACTGAAATTTCTATAACTCAAGAACTGATTAACCAAATTTTAAAGAATTGCATATGAAATAAGGGTAGAAAAAACTGAAAAATATAATAGAATTAGAAATAGATCGATATCTCAAATATTGAGAAAGCTACAGCATAAAATACGCTTTTCTGAAAAATAAAAATCTCCTTAAAATCCATACCGGTCGACGGATTTTAATAAAATTAGAGGAGGACATACTTTCTATGATACTCTATTTGGTGTGCAAAACTTCAACCCGGTATCTAAAAAATTGTAGAAGTAGATACGTGTATTACAAAAATCCGTACGCACACACACACGCACACACACACACACACACACACACACACACACCCACACCCACACCCACACCCACACCTACCCCCACCCCACCCCACCCCCACCCACCCCACCCACCCCCATTCCACCCCCACCCACCCCCACCCCCACCCTCACCCCCCCCCCAACCCCACCCCCACCCACACCCACACCCACACCCACACCTACACCCACCCACACCCACCCACACCCACACCCCCACCCACGCCCACGCCCACACCCACACCCACAACCCGCACCCGCACCCGCACCCGCACCCGCACCCGCACCCGCACCCGCACCCCCACTTCCCCCCCCCCCCCCACCCCCACACCCACCCACCCACACACACACACACACACACACACACACATATACATACATACTTCCGGACATTTCCTACTAATATGATTTCTCGACATTTTGGAGCATTATAAACCTATTTCCTTTAAAATCTCGAAAAAAAAATTTTTTACCATCACAAAGCTTCCTCTATGAGGAAGCAAAATTAAATTTATTAACTCTTTTCAATTGACTTCTGACATTCTAATAATAGTTCCTTTAGTCCTTTATGAATATTCAGATAAATTGTCAGTAGTGCTATGAAATATGTAAGTACGGTGTGAAAATCAAGAGAAAAGCGATCGGTCCACTGGGCGCTGCGCCGCACGCCGAAAGACGCTCTCGCACTTTGCACCCGATTTTCTCACGATCGCCTTCACTTTGCCTTCTGACACTTTGCACTTAGTTTATTCTATACGTAAACAATACAAATGCAAATTGTCAGAAGTTTTGCATTTGTAAATTAACATGTAAATTTGCCGAAATTTTTCGCAACTTTGGCAGCTTCTGACAACCCTTTAGCCTCTACTTACTCTTCTGACAATTTTTTCCCTGCTTTTTCTCATACTCTTCGATACCTATGTAAATTTTCAGCCGTGCCGATCGACAGTTTTTTTGGTCGAAAAATTTACACGTTTGGGCGGGCGGCCCACACACTTAGCCTCCAGCGCGCCTTCTGACGATCGAGCTTTCGCTTTGCCGGCAGCAAACGAACCTTTTCCAGGTAAGATATTTCGTGGACCGAGGCATGTTGCCTTCTCTGTAGCCAGCTCTTAGACTATAAGCATATATGATTATATACTCGGAAAAAAATACCTCTTATTTGTTCATATTAGTAAATATATATAGATATATTATATATTATGTAGTAGGTAAGCTATGGGCATTCCCCGCCGGGGATCTGAGGGGGGGTGAGGGGCAGGGGGAACCGCGGGTGGAGGGGGACCGCGGAAAAAGGGTGGGGGAAACCGCGGCGTTGCGGGGGAAGGGGAGGGAGGTACCGTGTTTTTCGGGCGTCGCGGGGGAAAGGGAGGGGGGGTCCGCGTTTTCCGGCGCCGCGGAGCGAGGGGGTCCGCGTTTTCCGGCGCCGCGGGGCGAGGGAGTCCGCGTTTTCCGGCGCCGCGGGGCGACCGCGTTTTCGCCGCGCCGCGGAGCGTTCGCATTTTCGGGCGCCGCGGGGCGAGGGAACCCGCGTTCGCGTTTCGCCGCGCCGCGGATG
>NC_092365.1:9321435-9510108 GCF_030848805.1 Temnothorax longispinosus | reverse complement strand
TGATTCACCCCCCCTCTCCCCTCCCCCCCGCGAAATCCAAAAATTTTATTTATCATATACTCCCCCCCCCTTACCCCCCCCCCCCCCGTCATAAAATCCGATATTCTTTGAAAATCCGATTTTCCCCTCCCCCTCACTTCCCCGCGAAAATTCATTACCCCCCCCCTCCCTCACCCCCCCTCGTTGCCCCCGGGACTGAATCGGCTTAGCCTACCTACTAGCGTGCCAGAACAATGTACCGCGAGAAGAACGCGGAACAACAAGAACAAGCTAGATCGGCGCACGCGTGAAAAACAGAGTATCCTTAGGGCGCACACGTATATGCCCGTGTATCGCATTGACGGTGTAACTTACAGTCCTCAACACTTCCCCTCGAGACTCGGGCAATAATCAATATCAATATCGCCGAACTTTAAACCCAACAACTCGGTGCATTTTCGATGCTTGTATTTCGGTAACCCCTTCGTTAAAACGTCGGCGGCCATGTCCTCAGTAAGCATGTATATGATCTCGATACGACCGCTTTGCAGCATCCCTCGCACGAAATGATGCCTCACATCAATATGCTTCGATCGACTGTGATGTACAGGATTGCTGGCCAACTTGATGGCTCCACAATTGTCGCTGAATAATTTTGTCTTCTAAGCAGTCGTCATTCCGAGTTCCAGGAGAAAACTCTGAAGATATACAGCTTTCTTGGTGGCCTCACTCAAGGCCATGTACTCAGCCTCCGTTGAAGAGAGCGCGGTAGTTGGCTGCTTTCCTGACTCCCATGTCACGGGGTTTCCCGCCAGTATGAAAGCAAAGCCAGTGTAAGACTTCCGGTCGTCCAAACAGTTTGCTCAATCGGCGTCAACGTAGCCGAAAAGTGATTTCGTCGTTTTCCTGAATGATAATCCGACGTTCCTAGTGCCCTTCCAAGTATCTGAGCACGCGTTTAGCAGCGGACCAATGACTCGAGTCGTGACAGTCATTGTATTGACTCAAATAGCTGACAACGTGGGCAATATCGGGTCTGGTGCAAATTGCCAAGTACATCATGGCTCCGACCAGCTCACGATAGGGAAAAGTCCCATCTTCTGGAACAGATTCTTCATTTCTTCTTAGCCTTGTTCCGGGATCTAATGGGGTTCCGACGGGTTTTGATTCTAACATTCCAAAACGTCGCAATATATCGTCTAAATAACCCCTTTGGCTTAAGGACACCGCTTCCTTGTTTTGAAAAAATTCAATTCCGAGACAGTATTTTACTGCTCCCAAATTCTTGACCGTGAATTTGGTCGATAAGAAATTGAACAATCTGGAGACGTCTTGATTACTTCTTGATGCCACGATCATGTCGTCTACGTATACAACGACGATGAGGATGTCTTCCCCTTTCCCGAGGTAGAATACACAGGGATCACTGTCAGATCGAGTGAACCCGAAACTTTCGAGGGTTTCACTCAACTTTGCGTGCCAGCGTCGTCCAGCTTGACGCAGCCTGTAGAGAGCCTTTTTCAACAAAAGCACTCTGTCCCCGGGGCGGAGTTCCTTCAACATTTCAATAGATGCCTTTTGAATCCTACTCCCTTTCTTCTCTCGGGCGATAACTCTATCTAAAATCTCCTCAAAATTCGGGGGGCATTCCATGAAGATTTCCTCCTCCAAGTCACCGTTTAAATACGCGGTGGTTACGTCAAATTGATTCATTGACAGGTCGTGTTCAGCGGCGAGCGCAGCTACCGTTCGAACAGAGCTCATGCGAGCCACTGGTGCGAACGTATCTCTGAAGTCTACACCTGGGCGCTGCGAGTAGCCTTTCGCAACCAGTCGGGCCTTTCTTCGGTTCAAGGTTCCGTCACTATTGTACTTGTTTCGGAGCACAAATCGACTCCCAATCACCTCGCGATCTTTAGGACGTTTAACAACGACGCACGTTTCGTTGGCAATGATCGATCTCATTTCCGATTCCATTGCGGTGAACCACTCATCCGCTTCGGAACTTTGTAATGCCTCCTTAACTGGAACCTCGGCTAGATAGGCAAATTCCACATCCACGTCGGCTAACGCTGCCTGGTATTGCTTCTTGGGTCTCCCTCTAGAGCCGGTTCTTATCAAACGCGGTCTTCCTCTGCCCCTTAGAGGCAACGTTGCAACATCTTCGTTTGATTCCTCTTGATCAGATGAGCCTTTTACATCGTCATCGGACTCGTCTTCCGTTTCTTTGGTAGCGAGGGCAGCTCGATTTCGTGGTCCTCAAAACCTTCCGAAAACTCCTCATCTTGTGTGCAAAAGTCCTCAAAATCCTTGTCCATCTGAATCCTGTCGCTCTCCAAAAATCTCACATCACGAGACACATCTACTCGCCGTTCCTCTGGGATTCACACCCGATACGCCTTGGATTCTTCGGAGTATCCACGGGGGTGAAAGTAATAGGAGAAGGGGAGAAACGTTATGGCGGCAGGGCCAGGCAGGAATGGAGAGCCGAGGCAAGCCGAAGACTGTCGATCAGGCACGAAGTCGAAAAAAAAAGTGAACCTACTGAAGTCGTTGTTCTAATGTTGAGTGAATTGAAAAATGGTGAAAAACGCGGATCCCGAGTGACGGTGACGACGTTCTTAAATTCCTCCGAGATAATCTCGCGTTCGCTGCTGCACATGTTCGTCCTCGTAGAGAGATACCCTGGCGAGGAACAGATTTCGTGAGACCGCTGCTGTGATTGTGAGATTCGTCCTCGTAGACAGATACCCTGGCAAAGGACAAATTTCGTGAGACCGCTGCTGCACGTGTTCTGAGATTTCTGAGATTCGCCCTCGTACAAGAGATAACCTGGCGATGGACAGATTTTGCTGCTGATGCACGTGTTTGGAGATTCGCCATTAAATCATCCTATATTTGTAAGTACAAATTAATATATGTATAACCATACATTGTTCACATTTGTTTTATATACAATCTGAAAAATTAATGAAATGCATGTATTTCAGATGAACGAAGGACAGATTTC
Source organism: Temnothorax longispinosus (assembly GCF_030848805.1). Taxonomy (NCBI): domain Eukaryota; kingdom Metazoa; phylum Arthropoda; class Insecta; order Hymenoptera; family Formicidae; genus Temnothorax; species Temnothorax longispinosus. The sequence goes on along the minus strand of NC_092365.1, from coordinate 9,507,119 downwards.
GTGAGACCGCTGCTGCACGTGTTCTGAGATTTCTGAGATTCGCCCTCGTACGAGAGATAACCTGGCGATGGACAGATTTTGCTGCTGATGCACGTGTTCGGAGATTCGCCATCAAATCATCCTATATTTGTAAGTACAAATTAATATATGTATAACCATACACTGTTCACATTTGTTTTATATAATCTGATGAAATGCATATATTTCAGATGAACGAAGGACAGATTTCGTGAGACCGCTGCTGCACGTGTTCTGAGATTCGCCCTCGTACGAGAAATAACCTGGCGAAGGACAGATTTCGCTGCTGATGCACGTGTTCGGACGAATAAACAGTGTGATGTCGAAGGTAAATTTCCTTTGTTAAATTTGCCTAATTTTTTACTTTTTTACTTCAATCTAGAATTTTTTAAATTGGCAATATTTAACGTGTGAATGTAATTGTATCATTACAGACTGCTGCTGATATTAAAGGCGATACATTTGCTCGGAGGAATTTGAGGAACAAGAGGAAATAACAGGAGGCCCACCAGTAATGCACAGATAAGCGAGAAGACAAAATGTGCGGTTCAGTCATAAAAAAAAGTATGTGATATTATGTGATATTATGTAATATACTCGCGTAGGTAGGATTCGACGATTATATGGTTCCTTATGCGTGATGCGTGCACATATTTAGGTTATTTGCAAGATTATTTCACCTTGTGTATTATTACATGTTATACATTATGTATGCTGGTAGGTGCTGGGACCATTTGATTTGGGGAATAGAGTCCGCTCTGGCTACACCGGTAGGTGCTGGGACCGTCATCCGCGGGTGACGGAGTCCGTACCGGCGCAGTTTGTGTAACATTAGCTAGTGGGTGCTGGGACTATTTCCGATTTCGGTAATAGAGTCCGCTCTGGCTACACCGGTAGGTGCTGGGACCGTCATCCGCGGGTGACGGAGTCCGTACCGGTGCAGTTTGTCTAACATTAGCCAGTGGGTGCTGGGACTATTCCCCTTTGAGGATGGAGTCCGCACCAGTTTTATAATACACAGTGTATTACATGTATTATTACATGTTATACATAACTTATAAATGTATGTGATTTTATTTATAATCAACTTTTTTCAGTTCAAATTTCATTTACTTTGTAAACTGTTGTATACGATGCCTTCGCGAAAAAAATATTCTTGCAAATTTCCCAATTGTGCCAACAGCTATTATTGGTCGAAAGGTGAAGCCAATACAGTCATAAATAAACGGTTTTATAGATTTCCCAAAAATTCTGACATTTTTACGAAATGGAAAATGATTTGTGGCATAGATATTACTATTAATTGTCGGAATATGTACATTTGCGAAGATCATTTTCAGAAAGAAGATTTTGTTAACTGTACAAAACATCTGTTGAACCCAAATGTCGTACCGAAACACATTGATATCTCAAACAATTTAGTCACAATAGAAGTTGCTGCTTTTGACTGCCAGTCAATAAGGACTGAAACATCTTCTGCCGTTTGTATCGATTTAAATAACAATTTGGATAACGATTTAAATTCTGATTTAAATAACGATTTGAATAACGATTTAAACTCTGATTTAAATAACGATTTAAATAAAGATTTAAATATCGATGTAAATAATGATTTAAATAAAGATTTCAATATCGATTCAATTATAACGATTTAAATACAGATTTAAATAAAGATTTAATAACGATTTACATCACAATGAGGTTAACATAAATATGTGTGATACTTTGGTGAATACTGATACTGTTTTTGATGAAACTCCTGCTAATTTTTATGACAATAGCATGTTTCAAAATGTTCATGATGGTAACGATAGTCAATTTGGAAATAGTTTAGAACCAAATTCAGGTAATACAGACAATAGCGAAAACAGGCCTATTTGCATCTGTGACAATGAAGATTGTACACATGGACAAACCATTTCTTCAAATGAGTTGCAATCACCTAGTGTTTCTACAAAACCTACAAAAAAAAAATGCGGATTTTTAACGCAAGCAGGAGTTACGTCAAAGACGATGACACCACGAGAAAGAATCATGTACTCAATTCATCGTAAAACTTCGGTAGAACTGTGTAAAATAAAAAAGAAATTAAGTGACGAAAGGAATGCTTTGAAACAATTAAAAAAGATGTCAGATAACAATATATTTCACTGCATGGAAACAAAACTAAACCAAGTTACTACAGATTTCATTCAATCGCAACTACGTAATGCAGGTCGTCATCCTGCGGGAAGACGGTGGACAGAACAAGATAAAGCTTTGGCTTTATCTATATATATAAAGGAAGATGTCCTGACTGACTGACTCACTCACTGACTCATCAACGCCCAGCCCAAACCCCTGAACCGAATTTTTACCAAAAGTATATGAAATAGGGGTAGAATTTTCTGAGGAGTGCCACTATGTGTATAGTTTTTTGTTACCGATTTTCTGGAAACCGGTTTTTCTAATTTTTCTAATTTTTTGGGAAATAATTTACCGAATTTTAAAGAATTGTAGATTAAACAGGGGTAGAATTTTTCGGAGAGTGCTATAAAGTGTATAATTTTTCGTTACCGATCTTTTTGGAAACCGGTATGGAAATTTTTTCAATTTTTCGGGAATTTATTGACCGAATCTTAAAGAAGTAGGGGTAGAATTTTACGGGGAGTGCCACTATGTGTATAGTTTTTTGTTACCGATTTTCTGGAAACCGGTTTTTCTAATTTTTCTAATTTTTTGGGAAATAATTCACCGAATTTCAAAGAATTGTAGATTAAACAGGGGTAGAATTTTCCGGGGAGTGCTATAAAGTGTATAATTTTTCGTTACCGATTTTTTTGGAAACCGGTACGAAAATTTTTTCAATTTTTCGGGAATTTATTGACCGAATCTTAAAGAAGTAGGGGTAGAATTTTACGGGGAGCGCCATGATGTGTATAGTTTTTGTTGCCGATTTTTTTGGAAACCGGTTTTTTTAATTTTTCAAATTTTTCGGGAAATAATTGATTGAATCTCAAAAAATTTTTCATTATTGATCTTTTTGGAAGCAGGTATCAGAAGTTTGACAAATTTTTCGGGAAATAATTGATCGAATTTTAAAGAATTGTATAAAACAGGAGTAGAATTTTTCGGAGAGTGCTATAAACTGTATAGTTTTTCGTTACCGATCATTTTGGGAACCGGTATTTTTTTGAAAATCGATTACAAAATTTTTCCAATTTTTTAGGAAATAATTAAGTGAATCTCAAAGAATTATATATGACGGAATTAAACTTTAGTCGATAAAAAAGTAATATTTTTTAATTTATAGCATTTTAGAGAGGGGGAGGGAGAGAGAGAGAGAAAGACTATTTGCATGTTTTATTACATATTGTCCTCCGGGGCGAAGCCCGGATAACCAGCCGGTTTATCTAATTTATTTAATTTTTCGGGAAATAATTGGCCGAATCTCAAATAATTATAGATCAAATTTCTACCAAAAGTATATGAAATAGGGTACATAAATAGAACCCTGATAAAGTTTGATCTAATTAACTAATTTAATTGAAACTTGGTGACATTTATGAGTATATGTTTGGCTCGAATTTCTGAGCCGAACATTACTCATAAATGTCACCAAGTTTCAAGGGTAAATCAAAAGATGATGTCGCTGATCGGTAAGTGAAATATCGGAGATGCCGAGCTGCCCTAGATATAGAGGTCGATGTTGAATCTTAATAATGCGAAAATATACGACGATGCGCCGCGTAGCGAGCGCGAGTCGAACCCTCTCGCAGCGCGAGCCCGCGTTGCCGCTCGCGCCGCACAATCGTGGACGACGGAAGACGCGCGGTGCGAAATTTATCTGAAAGTGATAATTTGGAAAATTGATCCAATTCATATTTTTAAGTGTGCAAGTAGAAACCTGCACATTGCTTACTTATAGTTTTTAAGTGTGCAAGTAGAAACCTTAGCTCACAAAGCTTCCTCTATGAAGAAGCCAAAATAAATAAATACAAATAATTATGCATCGAATAAAATACAAGCTTAAAATAGAGGAAGCAATGCAGGTTTCTACTTGCATACTTAAAAACTATAAGGAAGCAATGGGAGTATCACTATGTGTATAGTTTTTTGTTACCGATTTTCTGGAAACTGATTTTTCTAATTTTTCGATAATTTACCAAATTTTAATTTTTTCTAATTTTAGTATTAATAGTATATTTTAGTATATTTAGAGTTCTATATACAAGGAAGATGTCCTGACAGTATGAAATAGGGGTCGAATAAAAAGATCAGGATGTACAAGATTTATTCCAGGAAAAAAAATATAAAAAAATTTAATATTTACCCCAAAAGAAAAAAAAATAAATATAATGTTAAAATGTCAAAATTTGAATAAATAAAATTTTGTTTTAAAAATATATCTTTTCTTTAAAGATTTTTTAAATCAATATCTCGAAAAGCAATGTATTCATTTAATATAAATGTTAATAATTGGTATCTCATTTTCTTGTTTTATGCGTGGCATGCTTCATATATATGTGTCAACTTGCGAGGTTCGTTTCGAATGACAGCAAAGTTATAAAACTAAATTAACGAATTATTGATAAAGAAAGCTAGAGAGAGAGAGAGAGAGAGAGAGAGAGAGAGAGTGTGTGTGTGTGTGTGTCTGTGTAAGGAGATGAAGAATACGTTAGAAAGAGACAGAGTAAGTGTAAAGGACAGAAAAATTATAAAACTAATGTAATTATTGAGAGTAGGAGAGAGAGAGAGAGAGAGAGAGAGAGAGAGAGAGAGAGAGAAAGAGAGAGAGAGAGAGAGAGAGAGTTTTTAAAATAAGAATCATATCATTATTGGCATAAGTTAGGTTAATTCGACTGTGTTTGTGGGTATATTTCTTATTGATTTAGTAAGTCGAATATTATAATCTTATTTTTAAATATATAATTATAGTCTTTAAAGAGTTTTCTTTATTTCTTAAAGATATCGATAGTCAAATTGGATTGGAAGAAAAAGAATTAAATTATTCTCGAGTTAGAAAGTGAGAAGTGAGAAAGATAATTTGTGAAAGTAAATCTATTAGAGGAATTGTATTGTCTTAAGAAGAAGAAGACGAAGAGAGAGATTTTTCGGACAGGTAAAGTTATACACGTAGCATAGTAACTATTCTTACATATAGTATTAATATTACATAGTATATAATTAATATTACATAGTATTTTGCAATTATAACTATTTTTTATTTTCATAACCCACACAGTACCAAAATATTTCAGAAAGCTTTCAAAAAACTGTCAATAAAATATGAAACCTTTCAAAAAAACATTTTAGACATGTTTCAGATATGTTTCAGAAAGCTAAAATGTCTGCCAGAAATGTTTCTGAAATCTCAGAAATATTTCTGAAATAATTCTGAAATGCTTCAGAAATATTTCTGAAATGCTTAAGAAATATCTCTGAAATGCTTAAGAAATACCTCTAAAATGCCTAAGAAATATCTCTGAAATGCTTCAGAAATATCTCTGAAATGCTTCGAAAATATCTCTAAAATGTTTCAAAAATATATGGGAAATATTTCAGATACTTTTTCTCATATCAAATTGTTTCGGATCATCCTGTATAGGGTCATCCGGAACAATTTCCTGTCCTTCGTAAAACATATTCTTGATCATAGTCATGATTTTGCTTCGCCGGAGGCCTGCTTATATTAGATCCCAACTGAAATTTACTTGCGAGTTAGTCTTACCATTATGCGCCGCTTAGCGGCGTCGTTACATATTTCTCTGAAATGTTTCGTAATATTTCAGTGAAAAGGGTCATAAATGATTTCGATGAAACGTTTCAGAAATACTTCTGAATGATTTCAGTATTAATTTCCAAGTTATCTTTTGGAAAGCTTTCAATGATATATGATTTTGATGAAACATTTCAGAAATAATTTTGAATAATTAGCAAAAGAATTATGTTCGGCCCAACTATGTTCGTAGAGATGTAAAGAGATGTAAAAGAGATTGCAATGCTACGTTTATTGGGCAGACAAAAAGACATTTGTGCACACGTCTCAAAGAACACCAGAACGATATCAGAAAACCGGCAAGCAAGCATTCTGTAGTGAGTGAGCATCGAACATCCTATGGGCATGATTTCGATAGGGGGAAGCCAGAAATAATACATTAAGAAGAGACAGATTAGAAAGAGGAAATTAGCGGAGATATTTTTTATTAAAAAATTTGATGACACCATTAATTTACAAAAGGACACGAAGAATCTTAACGTTCTCTACGAACATTTTATAAAAGAAACGTAATTCTATCTCTTTTTTCTCTGTTTCCCTCTCCACGCTCTGGCTTTTAATATTGACATCATTAGTTTGTTTATTACTTGTCTGTTCCTCGTCAGTTACAATGTTACCACCGCACGGCTCTTACATGCCCTTCGACATAAATGAATAACGAAAATGCCGTTTAAATTGTATTTTACTTCTGTGAATTTAACGCACAAATATGTAAGTTTTGATTTATATAATTATTTTTGGACTTATACTTATATTGTTGCGTGCCACAATTTTTGATGTTTAGTTTTTAGATTTGGCATAGTTTGGACATTATGTCTGACTAATAATTAATATTAGTGTTTCTATACGCTTGAAAAGGACCGAAATCTGCGGTCGAAACGTAGCGCAAACAATAAAATTTGCCAGTTGGGTCGAACATAATTCTTTTGCTAATTGTTAATTATTCACTGACGATTCAAGTTTTTACTTCTTCGTTTTTACTTCTGAATAATTTCAATGTTACATTTTAATATTATTTTCCAAGTTATCTTTCGGAAAGCTTTCAATGATACGTATTTTAGACATTACGTACGAAATATTTCTCTGAAATGTTTCGTAATATTTCAGAAATATTTCAATAAAAGGGTTATAAATGATTTCGATGAAACGTTTCAGAAATACTTCTGAATAATTTCAATGTTACATTTTAATATTATTATCCAAGTTATCTTTCGGAAAGCTTTCAATGATATATTATTTTGATAAAACGTTTCAGAAATATTTCTGAATGATTTGAATTATACATTTCAATATTAATTTCCAAGTTATTTTTCGGAAAGCTTTCTGAAACAAGTTTTGCTGTGTGATATATAGATAATTAATTCCTGTAATTATTGTTTTAATAATTGTTATTTGTTTTATTTAGACAGACAGAGAAAGAGAGAGAGAGAGAGAGAGAGAGAGAGAGAGAGAGAGAGAGAGAGAGAGAAAGAGAGAGAGAGAGAGAGAGAGAGAGAGAGAGAGAGAGAGAGAGAGAGAGAGAGAGAGAGAGAGAGGGATAAAGAGTGAGAGAAAGAGAAAGAAAAAGAGAGAGAGAGAGAGAGAGAGAGAGAGACAGAGAGAGAGAAGGAGTGTGTATATTACAAAGTATCTATTACGTTTATTTCGTGTTTGCAGTTATTCAGGTAATTAATTAGTTTGTAATAAAGAAGGAGAGGCAATAGGATCGGTTTTGTTTTATTGACCCTTTTTCTGGCGTCAAATGTAGTTCATAGGTATATTTAAGAAAAAATTGTTTTTTCTTTAGTACGCTTTATTTTTTTTTATCTATAGGTATATTTAAGAAAAAATTGTTTTATTCTTTAGCGCTTTGTTTCTTTTTTTTTAAGTCGGGATGGCAATCGAGTTTTTAAATGTTAATGGAGAGATGGTATCTCACATTATTGTCCCCATCATAGGGGATGGAGCCTGCCTGTTCCGGGCCCTCTCCTATCTCATGTATAACACACAGTTAATGGCGAGGGAAGTGCGTGAGATAATCGTGAGTCATGTGGTGGATAACTGGGAGGAATTTTCAATTATGTCCCACGACAGCTTGGGGAACAATTACAATAGCTTCAACGAGTATTTTGATGAAATGTCGAAACCCTTTACTTATGGTGGTTTATGCGAGTTGGTGGCGGCTGGGCAACTGTTTGGGTTTGTTTTTGAGGTTTACCGAAATGGTGAGCTCTATGAGAGTTTTGGTGCGGAAGGTCACCCTGTTAGAAGGCTACGTTTTACACAGGACATTTCTAAGGGACATTTTGATGCGTATGAGCAATGTGAACCTGAGGAAGTGATCAACACATCGTCCTTCTCTCAGCTTGATTCCACCTCACACCTCTCACAGGCAACACTTTTTTCTGTTCCTAATAAGGCTCATGGAAAACGTCCGACTAGATACACCAATGCGAAAAGGAGGAAGCAACTTAAAGATGCGTCAAGAAAATATGCACAGAATAACCCTGAGGTCCACAGAGCAGCGGTGGCTAGGTATCAAAAAAATAACCCAGAGGTGAACAGAGCAGCGGTGGCTAGGTACCAAAAAAATAACCCCGAGGTGAACAGAGCAGCGGTGGCTAGGTACCAACAAAATAACCCCGAGATGCACAGAGCAGCGGTGGCTAGGTACCAACAAAATAACCTCGAGATGCACAGAGCAGCGGTGGCTAGGTACCAACAAAATAACCCTGAGATGCATAGAGTGGCAGAGTCTCGGTATGAACAAAGTAATCCTGGAAGAAGAGTAGAAAGGCGAGTACTTCCGTGGATGGTCAAAGCCTACTCAGGCATGGCATATGATCCTGATGTGGCTTATGAGGCAGACAGCACTATAGCTTTGGGAACCATGAGCCACAAGTGCCAGTACTGTAATGCTTTCAAGTGGAAGGAGGAGACCCTCGGCATGTGCTGCAACGCTGGAAGGGTGCAGCTTTCACCCTTCGAACCTCTGCCTGAGCCTCTATACAGTTTGGTAATGGGCAGCCACCCAGAGCATGTCCACTTTATGAACTATATTAGAAAGTACAATGGCTGCTTCAGTATGACATCATTCGGGGGCAAGCAGGTTCTACAAGACGGCTTCATACCGACCTTTAAAGTTCAGGGGCAGGTATATCACTTGGTAAAAAGTCTGCTGCCAGTACCTGAACAGGAAGCTCGATTTTTACAAATTTATTTTGTGGGCGAGGATGAAAGGGAAGTGAGATTAAGATGTAGCAACTTTTCAGATGTCAAACAGGGATTAGTCAAAGAACTGCAGAGAATGTTACATGATGTCAACAGCTACATAAAAGACCTGAAGACCACTTTAGATAAGGTATCTCCAACTTGCAAAAAGTTTGAAGTTGTCATCCATGCAGATAGAAAACCTGCTGACGCTCATAGAGGTCGTTTCAACGCACCGATAGCAAATGAGGTAGCTCTGGTGATTGTTGGTCAGCAATTCGATCAGCGAGACATCGTGCTGCAGAGCCACGATAACAAACTGCGGCGCATTAGCGAGATTCACCGGTCATACGACGCCTTGCAGTACCCGCTCCTGTTTTGCCGTGGCGAGGATGGATACTCGATTACCATTCCACAGCGCGACCCTCAGACTAAGTTGCTACTTAAGAATTTAGTTTCCGCAGCGAGCTTCTACTCATATCGAATTATGATTAGGGAAGGGGAAGTCAACCACTTGGTGTACTTTCGTTCTTTTTTTAGTCAATTCCTGGTTGACATGTACGTCAAAATAGAGACAGAAAGGTTGAACTACATTAGGAACAACCAGGCGCAGCTGAGGGCAGACAGCTACATTCACCTGAGGGACGCCGTGGGAAGGCAGGATGCTGACGTTGCTCAGCTGGGCCAAATGGTGGTGCTTCCGTCATCTTTCACTGGAAGACCTCGCTACATGCATGAGCGGACTCAAGACGCTATGACATACGTCCGTTATCATGGCCGTCCTGATCTGTTCATCACCTTTACCTGTAACCCAAAGTGGAATGATATAACAGATGCATTATTGCCTGGGCAAAAATCTTACGATCGTCACGACATTATAGCTAGGGTATTTCATCTTAAGGTGAAGAAGATGATGGCACTTTTGAATAAGGGTAGTCTGTTTGGAAAAGTGTGGTGCTTTATGTACTCTGTGGAGTGGCAAAAGCGAGGTCTGCCTTACATCCACATATTGCTGTGGCTAGAGCAGCGCATCTTTTCAGACATGATCGACAAAGTCATCTGTGCGGAAATACCTGATCCTTTAAAAGACTCTCTTCTCCACAATATCGTTAAGGCCAACATGATTCATGGTCCATGCGGGGGCTTAAATCACAATTCGCCTTGCATGAAAGAAGGCAGGTGCAGCAAGAGGTATCCTCGAATACTTCTTAATGACACTCAGACAGGAGATAATGGATACCCGCTGTATCGGAGGAGATCTCCAGCTGATGGTGGTTCACTGTCGAAATCAATGGAATAGAGCTGGACAATCGTTGGGTGGTGCCGTACAACCCTGTACTGTTACGTATTTTCAATGCTCATGTCAATGTGGAATTATGTAGTTCTGTTAAGTCTATCAAGTACATTTGCAAATACGTGAACAAGGGAAGTGATCAGGCGGTTTTTGCTTTGGAGAGTGAGAAGGATGAGGTGAAGTTGTACAAGAGTGGGCGATACATCAGCAGCTCAGAGGCAATTTGGAGAATTTTAGCGTTCCCTATTCATGAGAGGTATCCCATTGTCTTTCATCTCGCTGTTCACCTTGAAAATGGTCAGCGTGTGTATTTCAACTCTAAGAACTTGGCTGAGAGGCTCAATAACCCTCCTCAGACAACATTCTTAGCTTTTTTTGAACTTTTCAAAACTGACGATTTTGCAAAAACCTTCCTGTACTCTGAGGTTCCTTCATACTTTGTGTGGAAAAATAACAAGTTTGTGAGAAGAAAGCAGGGGAAGGATGTTGATGGTTGGCCAGAAATAAAGAAGGACTCCGAGCTGGGAAGAGTGTATACCATTCATCCAAACAACACCGAGTGTTATTATCTTTGTTTGTTGCTACATGAGATTCGAGGTCCAACGTCTTTTTTAGATTTGAAGACTGCGAATGGTGTCTTCTGTCACACATTCCAGTCTACATGCAAGGCATTAGGTTTGCTGGAAGATAACAAGCAATGGGACAATACCTTGGAGGAAGCTGCATTATGTGATTCCCCTTTAAAGCTGAGAGAGCTTTTTACAGTGATGTTGGCATTCTGCCAACTTTCAGAACCTCAGAGTCTTTGGGAAAAGTACAAAGACAGCTTCTCAGAGGATATTACGCGGCAGGTGGAGAGAGAGTTGCAAGGCAGTGCGCAACAGGTGATGGATGAGGTGTACAATAGATGTCTGGTGTTGATTGAAAACGCAGTGGTGGCTTTGGGAGGAAAAGAGTTGCAACAGTATGGCCTGCCTCAGCCAAAAAGATCTGGAGGAGTATTGGGGAACCGAGACTATTTGAGGGAGACAAATTACGACGTAAATGCCTTGACAGAAGTGGTGTCGAATAACGAGGGTTTATTGACAGATGAGAAGCTCGCTGTTTATCGGCAGGTTCTTAGTAGCGTTGAGTCAGGTGCTGGTCAGGTATTTTTCCTAGATGCTCCTGGTGGTACTGGGAAGACCTTCCTTATCAATTTACTTCTGGCGAGGGTAAAAAGTGATCGTGGAATTGCATTGGCTGTCGCATCATCAGGTATCGCTGCTACGTTGTTGGAGGGAGGGAGGACCGCTCACGCTGCTTTTAAACTTCCTCTGAATGGCATTAAGCACAACCCTCAAAGATATTAGGGATAACGATGGAGTAATGGGGGGAGTGACCGTGCTGCTTGCTGGAGATTTCAGACAGACTTTGCCAGTAGTGCCAAGGGGAACTCGAGCAGACGAAGTCAAGGCGTGTGTAAAGAAATCACATTTGTGGTCCCTTATTAGGAAAATCTCTATCAGGAAGAATATAAGAGTACACTTGAAAGGTGATGTTTTTGCAGGGCAATTTTCAAAAATACTATTAAAAATTGGAGATGGAGAGTATCCTGAGACGGAAGGAAAGGTGATTATTCCTGCGAGTCTAGGTTTAGTAGTAAAAACCCTAGAGAGCCTTATTAATAAGATATACCCTGATATTGCGGATATCAAAGAGAAATCTATGGATTGGCTGTGCGAGCGTGCCATTCTGACCCCTAGGAATGATAAAACTGGTGTCATTAATGACATTCTTCTTAAATTATTCGAGGAAGAAGAAATGAATTAGATCTGTGGACTCGGTGGTAGATACGGATGACGTGGTCAACTACCCAGTAGAGTTCCTTAACACAATGAACCCTCCTGGCTTACCCTGGCTCCTGGAAAAGCCCATAAGCTTTTCCTTAAAGTGGGGGCACCAGTGATGTTGTTGAGAAATTTGAATCCGCCAAAACTTTGCAATGGCACAAGGCTTCAAGTGAAGGCTCTACACAGAAATGTTATCGAGGCCACAGTATTCACCGGCTGTGCACGGGGAGAGACGGTATTTATACCACGCATACCACTAATATCATCAGAGTATCTTTTTGAGTTTAAGAGGTTGCAGTTCCCTATCAAAGTTTGTTTTGCGATGACTATCAACAAGTCCCAGGGGCAGTCGTTAAAAGTAGCAAGAATTGATTTAAGTAAGGACTGTTTCTCACATGGGCAGTTCTATGTGGCATGTTCGAGAGTGAGCTCACCAAACAGTCTTGTGATACTAGCGCCTGAGGGGAGAACCACTAATGTGGTATACAAAGAAATTCTAAAATAGAAAAAAAGGTCATAGAGATATTTTTGGAGAATTTTTAAAAAGAAATTATGATAAAAAATATAATGTTTGCAGAAGAGAGAAAAACATGTATGTGAAAGGCATCATGCCTGTTTGAGAAAACAAATAAGGAGAAAATGTGTGAAAGAGGTTTATATAATTTTGCTCATTTTTATGGAAAAAAATGACCTAATCTCAAAAAATTAAACAAAAAAAATGATATTTTGACATACTAAATGACTTATTAACGTAAAGGACAAATTATTGAATCAATTTTGCTTCCTCATAGAGGAAGCTTTGTTTTCGTGAATTTCGTATATGAACCTTTGATTGCGTATAAAGTTGGGTCTAATCAACCAAATTTAAGTGATTTATATATGAAATAAGGGTAGAAGAAACCAACGAAGAGATTGGTTTTTGAGTTTTTGATACCAATATGTTCAGAGTGTTCTAAAATGTCGAAATATCGCATCAAAATCGCCTGTCCGTATGTGTGTATGTATGTGCAGATTTAATGTCTGTGGTTGCTCTAACTTTCGCAAATATTGTGATACCGGGCTGTCTTTTTTTTTAATCGATAGAGTATCATTCAAGGAAGGTTGGTATTGAATTTGGCGATGATCGGTAAAGGGGGTTTTTTTTTAATTTTAATTTTTTTAGATGTGCAGATTTAATGTCTGTGGTTGCTTTAACTTTCGCAAATATTGAGATATCGGGCTGTTTTTTTTTGTAATCGATAGAGTATCATTCAAGGAAGGTTGGTATTGAATTTGGCGATGATCGGTAAAGGGTTTTTTTTTAATTTTAATTTTTTTAGAAATGTCCGTGGTTGCTCTAACTTCCGCAAATATTGAGATATCGGGTTGTTTTTTTTTTTTAATCGATAGAGTTCATTCATTTATTTATTTATTAAATCCATTCAACCATTCATCCATTCATCCATTCATCCATTTATTCATTTATCCATTCATCCATTCATTCATTCATCCATTCATTTATTTATTTATTAAATCCATTCATCCATTCACCCATTCACCCATTCATCCATTCATCCATTCATTCATTTATTTATTTATTAAATTCATTCATCCATTCATCCATTCAAGGTTTAATAAATAAATTAATTAATTAAACAATAAATCAAAAAATTAATAAATAAATATATTAATAAATAAATATTTATTAAATTGCAAAAACATTTAGCTTACATCGAGAGTTTTCAAAAACTATATAATAAAGTATATTTTCTTTTAATACTTTTCAAGGTTTAATAAATAAATAAATAAATTAAACAATAAATCAAAAAATTAATAAATAAATATATTAATAAATAAATAAATCAATCAATCAATCAATCAATCAATCAATCAATAAATTAATAAATTAATAAATTAATAAATCAATAAATCAATAAATCAATAAATCAATAAATCAATCAATCAATAAATAAATTAAACAATAAATAAATAAATAAATAAAAATAAATATATCAATAAATAAATAAATAAAACATTAAATCAAAAAAATAATAAATAAATATATTTATAAATAAATAAATAAATAAATAAATAAATAAATCTATATAGAATGTGAGAAGCTGATTAGCTTGAAACTTGGTGACATTGATGAGTATATGTTCGGCTCGAACTTCTGAGTTTTTTAATCGATAGAGTCTCGTTCAAGGAAGGTTGGTATTGAATTTGGCGACGATCGGTAAAGGGGTTTTTTTTTAAAAAAATTTTAAATTTTTTTAGAAATGTCTGTGGTTGCTCTAACTTCCGTAAATTTGGAAATATCGATCTATTTCTAATTTTATTATATTTTTTAGTCTTTTCTACCCCTATTTCATATATAATTTTTTAAGATTTGGTTGATTAGACCCAGCTTTATACGCGATCAAAGGTCCATAATTTTGATCGCATATAAAGCTAAGTCTAATCAACCGAATTTAAAAGAATTATATATGAAATAGGGGTAGAAAAGACCGAAATAAAAATTGTTTTTTGAGTTTTCGATGCCATTGGTTGATTAGACCCAGCTTTATACGCGATCAAAGGTCCATAATTTTGATCGCATATAAAGCTAAGTCTAATCAACCGAATTTAAAAGAATTATATATGAAATAGGGGTAGAAAAGACCGAAATAAAAATTGTTTTTTGAGTTTTCGATGCCATTGGTTGATTAGACCCAGCTTTATACGCGATCAAAGGTCCATAATTTTGATCGTATATAAAGCTGTCTAATCGACTAAATTTAAAAGAATTATATATGAAAATAGGGGTAGGAAAAACCGAAGTAAAAATTGTTTTTTGAGTTTTCGATGCCAATGTGTTGCTTATGTTAAAAAACGTCGAATTTAAATTTTTTGAGGATTGGTTTTGAAGATTGGCTATCCATCAAATAACTTAGGGTAGATTGAGGCGAATCGGATTATTTTATATACTTTTGGTAAAAATTTGATTGAATAGTTTAAGAGTGTATAAAGAACAGACATACATACATTTATACATACAGACATTCTATTTTATATATATAGATATTTACATAATATTTTTTTTTAATAAATAGAGTATCATTCAAGGAAGATTGGTATTGAATTTGGCGATGATCGGTAAAAGGGTTCTTTTTTAAAAAAATTTTGAATTTTTTAAAAATGTCCGTGGTTGCTCTAACTTCCGCAAATATTGAGATATCGGCCTGTTTTTTTTTAATCGATAGAGTTAAAAGCCATTCTGTAATTTCGTTTAATTATAATTAATATTCACTTACTCTGTAAACAAATTCTTCTATATCCCTCTATCTTTCCCTCCGTCTTTCCTCTACGATAGCAATATCGTTATTAAATCTTAAATAATTATAAATATGCTTCTTCCAATAAACGTTTACACTATTTTAAATAATTTATTAAAGACATGTTTTATTCTCCAAAAATGTTTATAAAAAAAAATTTAACAATTTATTTAAATATTTTGTTAGAAAAATTTTAGTATAACATGTTTTCATGCATTTCCTTTTTTCTTTTTCGGTTTTCTTTCTTTTTCTTTTTCAGGTTCGTCTCCACTGTCATCTTTAAATTTTCGTTTTTCTTTCTCTTTCTGTTTTATTTCTTCCGCCATTTGAATATCTTTATATTCTATAAAATAACATAATTTATTACAGTAAATTCTTAGCGAAAATTCTGTCAGTGTATAAATCATGGCTTTTAATATTAATAGTTTAAAGATACGCACACACGCGCGCGCACCACGCGCACCACGCGCACACGCGTGTGTTGCGCTAATACATCGTTGAATTAATTAACCTTTAACAATGCATTAGCGCAACACGCCCGTGTTATTACAAACAATTCTAAAATTTTGTTATATTTAATATTCACTTACTTTTGTGAATTTTTTTTCAAAAATCCACAATACACGATACGTTTTATCCATGATACGTTTTCATAATATTTTATCATGTTATCAATAAGTTTCTCGTCTTTTATCATCATTTCTATTAATGCTTCATTCCAATCGTCATCCAATACTAGAATTTTAAAAGATTAAGTATATTCTATTTATATTTATATTAATATTAAACATATTACACATGCATATATATATATATATATATATATATATATATATGTTATAGTCAAAGCCCGAAACGCAGGCATTCCTAGGATTGACTAGTCAATCCTGGGGAACGACCAAGCGTCTTGGTCAAAGCCCGAAATAAGTTTTGCGTTTCGGCTTTTAACTAGTCAATCCTAGGAATAACTAATACGGCTGGTTAAAGTTAAAAACTAAAAAAAAATCACTTCGGCATTTGACTAGTCAATCCTAGAAATAACTAATACGGCTGGTCAAAGTTAGAAACTAAAGAAAAATCACTTCGGACTTTGACCAGTCAATCCTAGGTGTGGCTTAATTCGGACTGTGTGACTGTTAACAAATAAAATCAAGATTTTTTTTTACTAAATTAAGTTCTTATTGTTATTAATGCCCCGCGACGCGAGATATTAAACGTTAAAGTTGACAGGAATTAGGTTATGATTGTGAATTGTGTGTGTGCTTCCCACGCATAATTAAACTAATGAAACTCCCAGCGTGAGACCTAACTGCTTGAATCGAGATGCTTGGTTATTCTGCACGATTGATTCATTTAAAATTTGCGCAGTTTTGCATGCGCGTGCGGCCACTGAACATGCGTATGTGGCCACAGGGCATGTTCGTAGTCGCCAGTAGTCGCTACAGCTCGTCGGTATGACAGGAATCATAACCTAATTCCTGTCAACTTTAACGTTTAATATCTCGCGTCGCGGGGCATTAATAACAATAAGAACTTAATTTAGTAAAAAAAATCTTGATTTTATTTGTTAACAGTCACACAGTCCGAATTAAGCCACACCTAGGATTGACTAGTCAAAGTCCGAAGTAATTTTTCTTTAGCTTCTAACTTTGACTAGCCGTATTAGTTATTCCTAGGATTGACTAGTCAAAAGCCGAAACGCAAAATTTATTTCGGGCTTTGACTAAGACGCTTGGTCGTTCCCCAGGATTGACTAGTCAATCCTAGGAATGCCTGCGTTTCGGGCTTTGACTGTAACATATATATTATATATGTAGTAGATAAATGTAGTTTTAACTTACAATTCTTATATTCTTCCATTACTTATTTATTTTCTTCCGTTTCTCGTAAAAATATATTATTAAAAATCGATATTATCTTGAAATTCACTAAATGACATGTGACATGTGAAACTCGCAACTTATGAAGTTTTCTACAGACTGAATTTTAATTAATTATATATGAAATAGGGGTAGAAAAAACTGGAAAATACAATAGAATTAAATATAGATTGCTATCTCAAATATTAAAAAAGTTACAGCGTAAAACACACTTTTCTAAAAAAAAAATTTTTTTTTAAAGAACCCTTTTACAGATCATCGCCCAATTCAATACCAACTTTTGTTGAATAATTCTCTATCGATTAAAAAAAAAGAGCCCGATATCTCAAGATCTTATTTCAAGACCGTCTTAAGTAATATCTTAAGATGCTAATACGGCTCTGTGATTGGTTAATGGTGATTGCTGAGCGCTATGTCAGAATATGAAAGGGAGCAAGCAGAAAATGTAAAACGGAAGACTAAGGAAAAGGAAACTGAAAAGCGTTTACCGTAAAAAAATTTTAAAGATGTATATTTGTTGTTTTTGTATAAATGATCGGTAAAGGGTTTTTTTTTTAATTTTAATTTTTTTAGAAATGTCCGTGGTTGCTCTAACTTCCGCAAATATTGAGATATCGGGTTGTTTTTTTTTTAATCGATAGAGTATCATTCAAGGAAGGTTGGTATTGAATTTGGCGATGATTGGTAAAGGGGTTCTTTTTAAAAAAAAATTTTAATTTTTTTGGAAATGTCCGTGGTTGCTCTAACTTCCTCAAATATTGAGATATCGGGCTGTTTTTTTTTTAATCGATAGAGTATCATTCAAGGAAAGTTGGTATTGAATTTGGCGATGATCGGTAAAGGAATTCTTTTTTAAAAAAATTTTTAATTTTTTTAGAAATGTCCGTGGTTGTTCTAACTTCTGTAAATATTGAGAAAATAAATATAATCATATATAATCATATATAAACATATATAATGATGTTATATGTATGTAAATATATATAATCATATAAGACCATATATAGTCAATATATATTAAACATTACAAGGAAGGTTGGTATTGAATTTGGCGATAATCGGTAAAGGGGTTCTTTTAAAAAAAAATTTTAATTTTTTTAGAAATGTCCGTGGTTGCTCTAACTTCCTCAAACATTGAGATATCGGGCTGTTTTTTTTTTTAATCGATAGAGTATCATTCAAGGAAGGTATATAATCATATATAAACATATATAATGATGTTATATATATGTAAATATATATAATCATATAAGACCATATATAGTCAATATATATTAAACATTACAATCACCAATTGCAATCACCGATAGCAATATTGGTATATTCTGCGAACATCAGACCGAGCGAGTATAAACAAAACAATCTATCGATATTACTCGAATATTGTGTCAATCACAGCCATCGAAACAATTTAACAGCCATCGAAACAATTTAAAAAATTATGGAAAAAGAACGTGAGAATAGAAAACGGGCGAGAAGAGATTTGGAAAAAGGAGTTCGCGAAAGGGTACGAAGAGAAAGGAACCAAGAAAGTGTGGTAGAGGAAAAGGAAAGTATAGAACGACGGAGTAGGGAGGCGGAAAAGGAAAAAAGGAGAAAGGAAAAGTTAGTTATTTAATCAATAGAATATCATTCAAGGAGGATTGTATTGAATTTGACGATGATCGGTAATATATTAGGATATTTATTCAATTGTGGTGTTTGTATCATGAGATACTCAGGGTACTCCTGGGTTGCTAGAGTATGAAACTTATTGTATATTGTAATAAAAGAAGGGAAAATACTATATTAATTTGAAGATTTATACAAATTTATAAGACTGTGCTGACCTTGATTTGAGAGGAAAGGGTGAAGGGGGAAGATTAGGTACAATATTGGGTTTACGATTGTTGTAAATATGCTTTTCCATTACATTTGTCTTTCCAAAACTTTAAAGAAATGTATTTTGATGTATTTAATTGATGTATTTTGCACTTTATTAGCAAATTCCAAGGATATCTCATATTAGGAGCACACTTTTTCGATTTTTTCGAAAGCTCATTTTTTATTTTACATTTTTCTAATTTTCAAATAATTTTTGTTAATATATTTCAATATGCAAGACTTAATATTTCACAGTTTTGTCCAATTAATAAGGGAAAGAGAACGAAAAAGGAAACAGAAAAGAGAACAGGAGAGAAGAGATCTGAATGAAAAACGGAGAGAGAAGAACCGAGAAAGTATGGAAGATACAGATACAGATACAGAAGATTACGGTAAAAATTTTTTATTTAAAAAAAATAGTAGAAATAAAAAAGAATTTAAAAAATAATAACAAGTTAATAAGTTTGATGTAAAGTTAAAAATTTGATTATTTTTCATTAAAATTCAAAGATCAGGAAAAAGAACGTGAGAGAAGAGAACAGGAGAGAAGAGTTCGGAATAGAAGAGATCGAATGAATAAAGATCGTGAAAGAGAACGGAGAGAGAGAGAGCGAGAAAGAGTGGAAGAGGAAGAGAAAAGTGAAGATCGAGAACGAAGTATAGAGGCAGAAGAGGAAAGAGAAAAAAGAAAACGAGAAAGAGAACGTGAGAGAAGAGATCGAGAGAGAAGAGTTCTGGAAAGAAAACGGAGAGAGAGGGACCGAGAAAGATTGGAAGACCAAAAGGAAAAGAAAAAAGATACAGATGATTCCGGTAAAGAAATTTGCTATTTAAAAACATGAATATATAGTTATACATATACATATACATATACATATACATATACATACATATACATATACATATACATATAAAAAAGATATAAATATATATAAATATATATATAAACGTATACAGTCAAAATAATAAAAAAAACTTAAATAATTAAAAAGATGATTTAATTATTTGAGTTCCTCTTTCTATTATTGCATTTTTTTTTTAAAGTGAATAATTTAAGAGAATACTAAATCAACATTTCTTAACCTTATCAATATTAGGAAGCAGAGGAAGTTGGGAAGAGAGAAGAAGGGTACACAGAGGTGGTTGGGGAGCGAGAGGAAGAGGACGTAGAGGAATTTGGGTACGGAATGGACGAGGAAGAGGACGCGGAGGAGATTGGACAGATTGGGCAGAAATTTGGGGAAGAGAAGGACGAGGAGGAGATTGGGATGAAATTTGGGGAGGAAGAGGACGCAGAGGTGGTTTGAATCAAAATTGGAGAGCCAGAGGACGCAGAGGGGGTTGGAGAGCGAGAGGACGCAGAGCGGGCTCTATTTTTATAAACTTAAATTTATAATTAAAATAAAAATTTAAAAAGTCTGAAAAATTTTTTCTTTTCTTTATCATTATTATTTTCTTTGCGCTTTTTACTTGTCTCTAGTTATTCTCCGCTGCTTCTTTCTCCGCTACTTCTTTCTCCGCAGCTTCTTTCTGCGCTACTTTTTTCTCAGCAGTTTCTTTCTCTGTTGCGTCAGAATGCTCGCAATTTGTCAATTAAAATTGTACATTATTTTCTTTTTTCTATCGATCTTTTATTTTTTTTAAATTCTTTCCAGAATTATTGATTTTAGATAAAATAAAGATAACTTAAATAATAAAATAAAATTGCGCAAAATTATTACAAATCGCATATGTTTAATATATAAAGTTCGCAGACATTAAAAGAAATTAATTTAATGACAGAATAGTTTTCTAAATTACAAGATTAATTTTCTCTTTCTCAAATTTTCTCATCTACAAAATACGACTATGTCGCCGTTTTTTTTTTTTTAATGAATCATGTATTTCGTCATGTCGTTAAAGTGTCACAGCTGTACGTTTTACGAGTTTAATAAAAATTAGAATGGTATCAGCAGTGGTAGGAAAAAAAAGGTAACGACGCTGATGGTGAATGGTGGTCGTTGAGCGATGCATGCATGCGACCAGAAAACGACCTGCGAGCATACTTAAGCGCAACTACTGGCAATATATTACAAAGCTTCGTTACTTTTGTTTCGTTTTCCATCGTTAACGCGCGTATATGCACATTCGTACGCTAGAATGCCCTTTAGGATAACAGTGTGCGAAAGTACAAATTTTCTCCCTTGAATCGCTACGAAAAAGAGCAACACCTTCGTAATGAAGTGTAGAATAATGGTGCGATTTCTTGTAGCCAGAAAAATATTTATGGTGATCTTTTCAATTTGATATGTGATATAGAAAAACATCTACTTAAAAATCAAAACAATTTATCGTATATTTATAATATAATTTATTGAATTATTATTGAATATGTTTCGGGAAATGGGAAGGCCGTCGAGTGGTAAGCGAGTGATGACTCGGTGGTAATGATAACACTACTTATATTTCGTTAGAATACAGAGAGCTAACCGGACAACGTATCGTGAACACGGACTTGGACAGACAGACCACAGACTCCAGAAAGAACATTAAGTCAGACATTAGATAGACAGGCAACTCTATGGGATAATGGTTCTCCAGATGTCGCGCTGTGAATCGCCACCAATCCGGATTCAGTTCGAACACCTCCCCTCGATGAGCACACGACGTCTGTGAAATTGTTAGACGGTTTTTAGATTTAAGAGATCAAGACATCTCTCGTGTTTCAACCTAGGAAGTCCCTTGGTGAGAATGTCTGCGGCCATTAGCTCAGTGGGAGCATATTCAATCTTCAAGATTCCGCTCTCCATCACCTCGCGTACATAGTGATGGCAAACATCAATGTGCTTGGTTCTGGCGTGGAAGACAGGATTCTCCGCCAGTTTCCAGGCTCCGTTGTTGTCATTGAAGATCGTCATTTTGGTTGGTAACTCGATGCCGAGGTCGCTGATAAATCTTTAAAGGTAAACAGCCTCCTTCACGGCGTCTGATACAGCCATGTATTCGGCTTCAGTAGACGAAAGGGCAGTGGTCCTCTGCTTCTTGGACTTTCAGGATATGAGACATCCGTTCAATACAAAAGCATAACCCGTATAGGATCGTCGGTCGTCTAGACAATTCGCCCAATCCGCATCAGCATAGCCAGTGAGTTGTTTGGTAGATCTCTTGAATGACAGTCCAAGATTCGATGTTCCTTTGAGGTATCGCAAAACACGCTTGGCTGCCTTCCAGTGGGTTTCGTCGTAACAATTGTTGAACTGCCCCAGGTGACTCACTGCGTATGAAATATCGGGCCTGGTGCACATGGCTAAGTATGTCAGCCTCCCGACCAGCTCCCGAAAAGGCAATTCCTCCTCTTGCATACTGGAATCGTCTTCGCTCTTTCTTAATTTCTGGCTGCAATCCAGCGGAGTAGCCACTGGCTTCGAGTCCTTCATTCCGAATCGGTCCAGAGTATCTTTGATATACCCCTTTTGACTCAATGTCATTCCATCCTTGTTTTGAGTAAACTCGATGCCGAGACAATATTTTACTTCGCCGAGATCCTTGATCTGAAAACTTTTGGAAATATGTTCAGTTAGTTTAGTGATTTTCGATAGGTCGCGGGATGCCACCAGGATGTCGTCCACGTAAACTGTGACGATAAGAATATTTTCGCCTTTTCCCTTGAAGAATACGCACGGATCAGCTGTAGATTGCTTAAGTCCAAACTTCTTAAGCTCACCTCTCAGTCTCACGTGCCAGCGGCGTCCAGCTTGGCGAAGTCCGTAAAAAGCTTTTCTTAATAGACAAACCTTGTCTCCGCTCCTCAATTCCCGAAGCATTCTTGCTGCTTTATCGGCAATCTTCCCCTTCTTCTCGGAGATGACAATTTCTTCTAAAACTCGTTCCGTGTATTTGGGAATCTCCATGTAGATTAGTTCCTCGAGCTCGCCGTTTAAGTATGCGGTTGTGACGTCTAGGTGATGAATCTTCATGTCATGTTGTGCCGCTAGGGCCGTTGCCACGCGTATTGAACTGAGACGAGCCACTGGTGCGAAGGTCTCGTTGAAGTCCACGCCAGGACGTTGAGAGAATCCACGCGCAACGATGCGCGCCTTTCTCCGATTCAATGTGCCATCTTGATTCATCTTGTTTCGTAGCACATATCGGCTACCTATAATCTCGCATCCTTCCGGGCGATCCACCAGCTCCCACGTATCATTATTTAAAATGGATTTCATTTCCGTGGCCATAGCGTGAATCCATTCCTCCGCATCAGGACCTATCAGGGATTCATCAATGAGTACTTCGGCAAGAAAAGCGAATCCGGCTTGTTCGGTTGTATCTTTCGCAACATGAAACAATTTTCTAGGTCTTCCCCTCCGTCCTGTCATAATTTTTCGAGGTCTTCCTGGTCCTCTCCTCGGTGTGGTCAGCGGTTCGTCGACATGATCCTCGTCTTCATCTTCGGTGACGTGATCTTCTCTGTCGTCATCTTCGGTGACGTGATCTTCTCTGTCGTCAACTTGATCCTTGACGCTATCGTTGAAAATCGGAAATTCAACTTCGTTCGGTTTCTCTGCGACATCCTCTTCTTTTGGTTCAGGCTCCTTTTGCGTTTGGCGTAACGCTTCCGGCATGGCAATGAATTCCACATCTCTCGATATGTCTATCTTGCGTTCGTCCAGAATCCACACCCTGTAGGCCTTTGAATTTTCGGCGTATTCTAAGAAGATTCCTCTCTTAGAACGTGACTGGAATTTTTCCTTGTTCGGCTCTCGATTCAGTGTGTATACAGGACAACCGAATTCTTGAAAATGTCCGACGTTCGGCGCATTTCCCGTCCAGTTTTCGTAAGGAGTCTTGCCGCCAAGGCTACTGGTCGGACAGCGATTGCGTATATAATTTGCCGTATTGATAGCCTCTCCCCAGAAAGACGGAGGTAGATTAGATTGGATCATGAGGCATCTAGCCATCTCCACGAGAGTCCGATTCTTCCTCTCTGCAATCCCATTCTGTTCCGGAGTATGCGTGACCGTCAACCTGCGCTCGATCCCGTTTATCTTCAGAAAGTCGTTGAATTCTCGATTGACGAACTCTTTGCCGTTGTCTGTTTGCAGACACTTTATCTTGCGTCCAGTGTGGTTTTCGACGAGTGCCTTGAAATGTTTGAATTCATTAAACACCTCGCTCTTACTCTTGATCATTCGCACCATACACCATCGTGAGTAGTCGTCGATAAAAGTTACGAAATACCTCGATTTCCCGATTGATTCGACTCTCATAGGTCCGCATACGTCCGAATAGACTAACTCCAAGAGCTCTGTTTGCCTCTCCGACTTCTTCGGGAAAGGAGCCCTTGTCATCTTCCCGCGGATGCAAATTTCGCACTTGAGATTGCGATCGGGATCAACGATATTCATTCCGCACACGGTTCTGTCACGATCACACGTCGAGAGATCTCTTGGGTTGAGATGACCCATCCTACGATGCCATATCTCCATAGATGCTTTAGTCGGCTTTCTGTCGAGGTTAGTTACGGCTGCGGCCCTGCAATCGTGTCTGTTTTCATGCACGTAGTATAATCCGTTACTGCGAGTCGCTTCAAGTCTTGTAACACCGTCTCGGTCGATAACGCTTGCCGATTTTCCGTCGAAAATAATCTTGAAGCCTCTGTCGGTTATCTTACTTACCGACAGTAGATTTGTGCGTAAGTCAGGCACGTGTAGGGTATCATCCAGACGTAATTTCTTAGCTCTTCCTTTGACTTCCGTGCTGAGATGTACAGTCCCTTTTCCGGTAATCGTGGTCGATGAATTATTAGCGAGGTTTAGATTATCGGCTGCAATCTTCTCGAGATTCGCGAATTTACTCGGATCGCTACATAGATGAGCGGTACAGCCGCTATCTAAACACCACCTCTTCGCGTATACCCTTGCCTGAAGCGCTTCCTGTACATCCGGATCCTGACCATCGGTTGTCGGCACGCATGCGAACACGCATACATCGTCGGCGTCGGCCATTTTCGCCTTTTCAGGACTTTTCGAGGACGCTTGACTATCTTCCGCGCGCGAGTTACATTCGGATGCTTTGTGCCCGACCTTTCCACAGCGATGGCACTTATACTTGAAAGGTTTCTTCTCGGATGCAGTGTTGCCCTTCCTCTCCTTTGGATTCCTGTTGCGTTTCTCGAAGCGCTTGGCAATCATGGCGCCTTGACCCGTAACGCGCGTGTCATTCTTTCGTGCATCGTGTTCTTCCACGATTTTTACTCGTAGTACTTCCGGCGTCGGTAACTCGTCGCGTGACTCAATCGCGCACCGAAAATTTTCAAAACACGGCGGAAGGCTATACAAAAGCATCACAGTCAATAAGTCCGGATTTATGTCCACTTCCATGTCACTGAGTTTGTCCACTGTATCGAAAAACTTACGTAAATATTCGCGCACGTCTTCATCGTCTTCCATTCGCTGCAGCGTTAACTGTTTCAACAGGGTGGCCTTTCTCGCGGGGCCTCTTGGTTGATAAATCGATGAGAGTTTGTTCCACACTTCTCTCGCCGTATTACAGCCCTTCACCTGTTTCAATTCAGTCGGGCTTATCGAGAGAATTATGTCTGATTTAGCCTTTTGGTCTGCTGTCTCCCATCTCTTTACTTCCGCTGCAGAAGCTGCGTTTCCTGCGATGAGTTCGGGTTTTACGTCATCTCCGTTCACGTAATTCCATGCGTCGTTTTTTACGAGAAGAGCTTCCATCTGGATCTTCCACGTGTCGAAGTTTTCTTTATTCAGAAGTTCGATCCTTACAGACGACGACGCCATGTTTTCTTCCTCGTGTATCGATCACGTATCACTCGCGATAATTAATATATTTTCAACGGCTATACGCCTGGGCCCATAACCTGTTTCGGGAAATGGGAAGGCCGTCGAGTGGTAAGCGAGTGATGACTCGGTGGTAATGATAACACTACTTATATTTCGTTAGAATACAGAGAGCTAACCGGACAACGTATCGTGAACACGGACTTGGACAGACAGACCACAGACTCCAGAAAGAACATTAAGTCAGACATTAGATAGATAGGCAACTCTATGGGATAATGGTTCTCCAGATGTCGCGCTGTGAATCGCCACCAATCCGGATTCAGTTCGAACAGAATATAAGATGAACATAGATTTCCATGAAATATATTACACATTTCTTTAATAATTAATGTATATAATGTATAAATAGTCTTTTTTGTTTTTTATAAGGCGATAAAGTAAACTACTTATTTATTGAAGTTTTTTGATAAAAATAATTTACTTTTTAAAATTTTGGAGAATATCTCTATGATCGAGTATTATGTTGAATAATATTTATGATTTGTTGAGCAAGCCAATAATATTCGATAACGCCACAAATTTTTGTACGTGTCACGATTTTATCTGTGTTCTCGCGTGTTCTCGATAATCGATAATATCGACGGAACAGAATAGTTGAAGAGAAACGGAGGGCGAAGGATACGAATTATCTTATAAATCGCGCTATCCGGCGTTTAGAAAGTGAATATTTCGTAGAGCAAACACCGATAAAAAGACCACCCTCGTGCTTTAAATTTGTCGGAAAGACTTTCCGATGGGCGAAGAGAGCGAGTGTACAATTACTTGGCTGCATGGAGAGCTCGCCTTTCTTTCTTAGGGACCCAACCATTCGCTATTCTCGACGTGACCTATCTCTGTTCGTAATATCGTTACGGTTACTCATCATCCTTAATGCACGTTTGGCACACACCGCCGTACGCGCAAAGTAACTATTCAGAGAAAGGATAGTCAAAAGAACGCGTCCCTTAGCAGTTAATCGCCTCCGCGAATTACATTTCATAGGTTCAAAAGAATTTTATGGCTACTCTTGCCGAGAGGGTGCCGCGGGGAACGATAACGGCGAAACTTGGAGAGGATTCTTAAGCCAACTGCATTTTATATACTTCATACGGAGGTAGAGCTCGTTAAGCAATTTATTTACATTAACTTCTGAATACCCGGAAATTTTATGGAAAATGTAGTCTTAAATAAATGTTTATCGCTTCGAAGTTTTACGACTTGGTGTATCGATTTCAGATAAATTGAGAGAAAAGTTGAGAGAAATTCATTCGCCGCGAAAATGAATTTCTTATCTGCAAAATCAACTATCAATTTTGTTTTGTTTTCTCTTTTTTGCATGGTTCAAGGTACAAAAATAACGATATTAATCATTTTCTTAAAGTAACAAAGTATCTAATTACATCCCTCTTCTCTCCTACAATATCAATTCTTCCAATAAAAATTAATAAGAGCATTTTTTTTTCAATTTTAATTTTTTTAGATGTGCAGATTTAATGTCTGTGGTTGCTTTAACTTTCGCAAATATTGAGATATCGGGCTGTTTTTTTTTTAATCGATAGAGTATCATTCAAGAGAGGTTGGTATTGAATTTGGCGATGATCGGTAAAGGGTTTTTTTTTTAATTTTAATTTTTTTAGAAATGTCCGTGGTTGCTCTAACTTCCGCAAATATTGAGATATCGGGTTGTTTTTTTTTTAATCAATAGAGTTCATTCATTTATTTATTAATTAAATCCATTCAACCATTCATCTATTCATCCATTCATCCATTCATCCATTCATCCATTCATACATTCATTCATTCATCCATTCATTTATTTATTTATTAAATCCATTCATCCATTCACCCATTCATCCATTCATTCATTTATTTATTTATTAAATCCATTCATCCATTCACCCATTTATTCATTATTCATTCATCCATTCATCCATTCATCCATTCATTCATTCATTTATGTATTTATTAAATCCATTCATCCATTTATTCATTCATTTATTTATTTATGAAATTGCGAAAACCCATAGCTTACATCGAGATCTTTCAAAAACTATATAATAAAGTATATTTTTCTTTAATACTTTTCCAGAACAAACCCATATCGAAAAATTAACCACGAAAACATTTAGCTTACATCAAGAGCTTTCAAAAACTATATAATAAAGTATATTTTTCTTTAATACTTTTCGAGAGTATTCATTCATTCATTTATTTATTAAATCCATTCATCCATTCACCCATTCATCCATTCATCCATTCATTCATTCATCCATTCATTCATTTATTTATTAAATACATTCATCCATTCACCCTCAAATATTGATGAATTAATGTATTTAATAAATAAATGAATGAATGGATGAATGGATGAATGAATGAATGGATGAATGGATAAATGGATGAATGGATGAATGGGTGAAAATTCTGTCAGTGTATAAATCATGGCTTTTAATATTAATAGTTTAAAGATCCGCACACACGCGCGCGCACCACGCGCACACGCGTGTGTTGCGCTAATACATCGTTGAATTAATTAACCTTTAACAATGCATTAGCGCAACACGCCCGTGTTATTACAAACAATTCTAAAATTTTGTTATATTTAATATTCACTTACTTTTGTGAATTTTTTTCAAAAATCCACAATACACGATACGTTTTATCCATGATACGTTTTCATAATATTTTATCATGTTATCAATAAGTTCCTCGTCTTTTATCATCATTTCTATTAATGCTTCATTCCAATCGTCATCCAATACTAGAATTTTAAAAGATTAAATATATTCTATTTATAATTCGGTATAGTTAAACGGCCTGACTGGCAAGTTTTATTCAGTATATCACAACGACGTTTCGACCACTAATTTGGGTCCTTTTCAAGTTATTTTAACAATGATGGATCATTGTGCGTGCAATGATCCATCATTGTTAAAATAACTTGAAAAAGACCCAAATTAGTGGTCGAAACGTCGTTGTGATATACTGAATAAAACTTGCCAGTCAGGCCGTTTAACTATACCGAATTATTATTTCATCACTGGCGAATAATTTTTATTGAATATATTCTATTTATATTTATATTAATATTAAACATATTACACATGCATATATATATATATATATATATATATATATATATATATATAATATATGTAGTAGATAAATGTAATTTTAACTTACAATTCTTATATTCTTCCATTACTTATTTATTTTCTTCCGTTTCTCGTAAAAATGTATTATTAAAAATCGATATTATCTTGAAATTCACTAAATGACATGTGACATGTGAAACTCGCAACTAATGAAGTTTTCTACAGACTGAATTTTAATTAATTATATATGAAATAGGGGTAGAAAAAACTGGAAAATACAATAGAATTAAATATAGATTGCTATCTCAAATATTAAAAAAGTTACAGCGTAAAACACACTTTTCTAAAAAAAAAATTTTTTTTTAAAGAACCCTTTTACAGATCATCGCCCAATTCAATACCAACTTTCGTTGAATAATTCTCTATCGATTAAAAAAAAAAGAGCCCGATATCTCAAGATCTTATTTCAAGACCGTCTTAAGTAATATCTTAAGATGCTAATACGGCTCTGTGATTGGTTAATGGTGATTGCTGAGCGCTATGTCAGAATATGAAAGGGAGCAAGCAGAAAATGTAAAACGGAAGACTAAGGAAAAGAAAACTGAAAAGCGTTTACCGTAAAAAAAATTTTAAAGATGTATATTTGTTGTTTTTGTATAAATGATCGGTAAAGGGTTCTTTTTTTTTAATTTTAATTTTTTTAGAAATGTCCGTGGTTGCTCTAACTTCCTCAAATATTGAGATTGAATGGATGAATGTATTTAATAAATAAATGAATGAATGGATGAGGCGTATAAATGAATACATACAGTTTTCCCAGCTCGCACGTTGGTGCAAAACATCTGGAGGAATAACGTCGCATAAAATATTCCAGATTATCCCCCAAACCGTCCGAGTACGACGCGCCTCACAGCTGCAGCAGGGGGTTTTAGTAGTAAGATGCTGGTGGCTCGCCCATTTGCACAGAGCTCAAATAATAAACACGGTATAACAAATTGATAATCTGAAACCCCATAATCGTACGCATGTTTCGCCCCGGAATCTGTAGCCCGGCACTAAAAGAAGTTTCCACGCTCGTTGTTACCCCAAATGGAGCGCTATAAAAGTGTGGCGTTCGTATCGTTGTACTGCCTCTCTGTCTCTCTATCTGTCCCCCTTCTCTCTCTTTTTCTTTCCCACTTTGCTATCGTCTTCTCTCAATCTTTGCAAATCGCGCAATGTGATTTTTGTGAGTAAAAAGAAATTTTTACGTTACTGACATTTAATGACGTGATAAATAACATAATCTATATAATTGCCGATATTAATAAAATTTTCTTTTTAAGCAAAAAAGATAATATAATTAATATAATATACGATCGGAGACGTAATACAAGCCAATCGGTGATTTGCTCTACAATATGTTCCATAAAGAAAGTGAAACAGCCGCGATTTTCTGCGACAATAATAATTTTATGCAAATGTTCGAAGGTGAAGCGTGAAGCTCTCTAGAATGGCGACGATATTGTCAGATAGACATCTCTCGCCATGCTTTTCGTATCCTCCCCTCTCTAGCAGGGAATAAAAGACATTGAGGGTTCCTATATCTGTTATTCTACACTCGTAAAAGGAAAGGAG
The DNA here is from genome assembly GCF_030848805.1 of Temnothorax longispinosus. Classification (NCBI taxonomy): domain Eukaryota; kingdom Metazoa; phylum Arthropoda; class Insecta; order Hymenoptera; family Formicidae; genus Temnothorax; species Temnothorax longispinosus. Next base: position 9,476,456 of record NC_092365.1, on the reverse strand, counting down.
GTGTAAAAATTTGCAAAAAAGGCGATAACATATGCTGGAGGGTCAATCATAAATGATAGTAAAAACAAACATATCTTGTTATAAAAATTTTTATGTATTTCATTTTTTTTCTACTCTTTCAAAAATAGGGCCATATTTCGAAGATAAACGTGACTTACGAGCCCTACGACCCATATTCGCGCGGGCATTATATACTGGCAGCTCCCCCCGAGCAAGCTAGTCGCGATATTTTGTCGAAAATAGTCCGTCCCTCTCGAGCCATTTTGAACGTTCCCCGGAGGAGTTATAAATCCCAGATGGTAATTTGGCCGTACACAGTCCCTTTCTCCGCCTCTCTCCTTTTTGGGGATTTATAATGCCAGTTTGTAAGTGACATGCGGACTAACAACGCGTCGACTACAAAATCAGGCTGGGAGTGAAAATTTGGTTAACAAAGAAGAACTTCCTTCTGCTCCGGGGCATAAAAGATACGCGCGTTTTCGGATGAAAGATGTACCCCAGTACGCCATTCTTACCGCTCGTGATGCTTCAAGCCCGGAAATGGCACCGCATTACAATACCCTACTGATACGGTAACATCTATATTACATAACTATTAGATTTGGCACAAAGAATTTGCTTGTTTATGTATATTATAGGTTATCGATTTTATCGAGTATTTTAAAAGTGAATATAATAATTTCTCTCTCTTGAGAGAGAGAGAGAGAGAGAGAGAGAGAGAGAGAGAGAGAGAGAGAGCATTTTGAGATCATGCAATCTAATTAGTAATAATTACTTTGAAATCGTATAATTTGTGAAATAATAATAATAAATTATAAATAATTAACTCAGTAATAAATGCACTTAATAATATTAGAAGAAATGGAATATCGACTTGTTAAGGATTTAAGGGAAATTTTCTAAAAATTTAATATTCTCAGCTTGCGCGGTTAGCTATTGTCCAAGATTCTTTCATTACATTAAAGATAGATGGTTTTGGTATTTAAATTGAAAGTTATTTAAATCTAGTTAAACCAATTTTATTATAGTATTAAATAACGATGTCATTTAATTTTGTCGTTTTCCGTAACGCAGTTTACTCTGCAAATTCATTATTTCGGTAGAACGAATTCGTAACACATTTGATGAATGAATGGAAATTAATTTCCCGGAGGTACCTCAATTGCCGAATGCTCGTGACGTTCCAGAAGCGAAGATCACGTTACAATCGATCCACGTTACATAATTAATACTAGAAGAAATGGACTGGCGGTTATTGAAAGATTTAAAATGCGGTTAGTTTTTGCGCGCGCGAGAGTGACATTAAAATAAAAATCGGTGATTCCGAGACTGCGAAATTAAAGGTTATTCAAATCCATTTTAATCTATTTAAAATGCACAGTATGTTAAACGTAGTCGGCTCCGTTCCACCGTCTCCCAGTCACCGTCTCCCAGTAATAATGGAATTCATTATGCGGATTCATTATTGCCGGCAAGAACAGACTCACGCGTGACAATTTAATGGGTCATAAATTAATTCCTCGCGAGAAGGCGTCGGCGTCAAACTTGGCGGGTTAGGCAAACTCTTTATTAATCCCGTTCTATAATAATAGGGATTAATTTATAATTAGAGTCGGAAAATATAAATTGCCTCGCGCGCGTGTGTGATCGGAAAATATAATAACTCCGGCTATCGGGAAAACGTTTGCTTCCGGTCGAAACGAGCGAACGTTAACAACGGCAAATGGGTATATATGCACAACGTAACCACGTTTCCCGATGCAATTCACGTGCGATGTGATGCGATGCGGTGCGGTGTGGTGCGATGCGCTGCGCTGCGGTGTAGCGTGGGACGTATAGTCGCGCGCTCGCGACTGTTTTCGCGGCGGATCGAACCTATCGAAATTCAATATCACACGATAATAGCGAGCGACGGGCGTACATTCTCCACGGGGAAAAATTGAGGCTTACGTCGTCGCGGATGACGCTGCGTGCCTATAATGAAAGGGACGAAGATATCGCTCTCGCCGTATCTCCGATACGTTATTCCAATATTTGAGAATAACCGCGCTGCCACCTTCGCTGTGTGCCTCCGGTCCGTGTTGCAGTTTCCGTTCCGTTTAGCGCGCCCGCGCGGTATTCTTGACAACCAAGTCGTCGAGCTGGTCGGGTTTCCATCCGACGCGGTAAACGCGCCCGAGTAGCATCTCCTGATTTTCCGATACGCGCCTTTCGTTGTAATTATTTATGCGCGTCGCGCGCGTTTATCGTCCGCGCATTCGTGACAGTTAAAATACGTTACAGTTCACGCGCGACATGAAAAGCTCGTTTCAGGAATTGCTCGACGTCTGTCTATCGCTCGTTGCTATACGCGTTATTGAACTTATTTCTGATGACTTTATGTATCACACAGACATCGGAATTAATCGGAGCAGAGCTTTCGGAAATGCGCCTACGTTACTAAGATTCTTATAGTGAAATATTCCGTGATTCGAGTTGGGTGCAGTTAAAACAATAAAAATTGAAAATTAAGATGTCTATTTAACACGTTTGTTTATTGTTGTGCCCTCCTTTTACGGCGGGGCACTATGGGATCTTTTATTCCACGGAGGAGGCGGGAATGAATATTACGACTTTCAATAAATGACAACTTTAATTAATCCACTCTGAGTTACAATCGTTATTCGCGTGTGATGCCCGTTACTGCTCTGCTCCCTGACTCCGATTGCCCTGTCGTCTCCTGTTGTCGCTTCCTTTTGAATCCTCGTCTTGTCCTTCAATATCGCTGAGTTGCTCGATCGTATCTGGGCCGATCGCGCAACTCATCTTTTGCTGATTCGGCGTTGCGTAATTCTCTCGGGCTTTCGCGGTCGCGTTCCTTATTGTTATTCTCGGTCTTTCGTAATACTATTCTTATTTTATTATTACATTTTAATTGGGGCCGCAACATCCCTCCCCCTTTGAGAGAAGGAAACTACGGTCTGTAGTTTTCGTTACAATTTTTTCGCTGCTTATCCTATTTCTATTTCTATTAGGGTGGTTTATTTTCTTTATTTGTTTCTGAGATTACATTCTTCTTATTTTTTAGTATAGTATCGCTGAGTCGCCCTGTCCGTGCGGTCGGGCGCTTGCTCGCTTCTTATGTCTTTTTATTACATAGATGATTATTTCTACTATGCTTAATATAATTATTAACGTAAGGGTCGATCCTACGGGATATATGACGTAGGGATTTTTTATTAGGGTGTCTTGGGATTTTTCCAATTCTTTATTTATATCGCTTATTTCTAGACTTAACTCCATTAATTCGTTCGGATTCCTAATTACAGGTTCTAATCTAATTTCTTTTTTCGCTTGTTCGTTGATATTTTTATTTATGTTTGTTAGCGTTAGGTTAAAATCTGCTAGGTGCATTTTTATTTGTCTCATAGTCGTTTGTCTTTTTGTTTTTATAATAATGTCGGTTGTGGTTAGTTTACAATTTTCGTTTATACTTAGTTTTCCTGTTCGTTCGATTTCTACCTTTTGTTCCGCCTGATCGTTACATTGGATCGCTATCTTTTGTTTTCTCGGCGCTGAGAACAGCCACGCCTGGGGTTCGCTCAACGCTACCCACAAGGTTACGTCTGACACCATTTGCCGCCTCTCGCAGGCGTTTACATATCCCGGCGTCCCCACATAAACTTGCACTTCGCATGGTGCGTTGGTCCCCACAAAATATATCGGGCAGTTTCGGTCACATACGTACTCTGCTCCGTTTCGTTTACAGTCGTTTAAATCGCGTTCCTTTAGCGTTATGTAATTATGATTCTCTTTGTCTATTGCTAATATGTTGTGAGTAATTCTTAGGAATGTGAAAATATTCGCGTGGTTAGGGACAGGTAATGGTGTCGTTTTTATTATGTCATACACGGGGTATGCTACCACGGGAAATTTGATTATCGTATAAATGTTCGGTTTATCATAATATGCGTTAATTTCCACATAGTTTTGTATCTCGTTCCAATTTTCTACTCTAGTTTTAAACGGAAAGTGGGATCCCTGCGTCAATTGTGACGTTGCCTCTTTTAGTTCGGTTATTATTTTTTCTATTGGTAATAGGCGGGTGAGTATTACTCCTTCCCGCGAATATGTGAGGTAGTCTATTGTGTCTTTTACGTCTTCCATTAGGTCCTCTGTAATTGTGGTATTAAAAGCTGTTCGTCTATTTCTTCTCTTTTGGCGTACAGTGCTGTTTCCAGCTGTATCCGTCTCGTGACGTTCGCCATCAGTTGTTCGTTGTGGTATAACAATTTTTCTAAGGCCTCCATGTGGCCTATCGTGGCATTTATCACCTTTAATTGACTTTTTGCGGTGTGCCGTAGAGTCTGTTGCTGATTTTGTATCAGTTCAAGCTGCTCCTGTATGTGTTTTGCGTCGTCGGCATCCATAGTGCCGAACAGCGTTTTGCTGATCGTGCCGATCGCGTCTATTAACCCTCGCTTATTATTATTTGTTTTATATATAGTCTGTAATCGCGTTAATAATTGCGTTAATTTTTTGTTATTTTTCTCTATCGTATGGAGAATGTTTTTGCACGTCTGCTGCGTGTCCTTTGCGATTATCGTTTCGCATACTTCTTCGGCTTGCTGTAGAAATTCCTGAAGTTGGTGATATCGGTTTCCTAGGGCTGCTACGTCAATTTTAATCGCTAGTTTCCATGTAGCTTCTAAAAGCTGTTCGTGCGGGTGCTGTGAGTGAGAGTGCCGCGCTTAGTGCGCGGATGGCGGCGAATTTGGGTTCGGGGCCGACGTCGCCCCCTCCCCCCTACGCAGAAGCGTTGCTTACGCCCCCGGATACCTGGATGCATCTCCTCTACCCCCTGGAGGTCACATTGGATGTGGCCACCGGACGTCGTGTGGTGCGACGTGTTTGATGTTCGGTAAGTACTTATTATCTTATTTTCCTTAGTTTTTTCGCCTATTTCCTATTGCCTACTTTCTATTGCTTGTTTTTGTTCTTTTGCGCTGTTTTTACTGTTCTATAAAGGGCTTTAATCGGTTTACGTGTACTCGCGTGGTTTTCCGTCCCTTTTTGATCGTGTAATTGACGTCTGAATGTTTTTCGATTATTTCATATGGTCCTATCCACGGGGATTCTAATTTTTTCGATCTCCCTCTACGCACCGTTTCGTCGTGCAAGAGAACTTTGTCTCCCACTCGAAAATTGATTTCTTTTGTCTTCTTATCATACGTCTCCTTGGCCTTAGATTTTTCGTTTCGCAAATGTTCCTTTGCAACTCGTTGTGTCGCTCTTAATTTTTCTTTTAGCTCTTGCGCGTAATCGTCATAAGTATACGTTGGTTTCGGTGGTTGCGACAGTGCCGTCGGTAGTGTCGCTCGGTGCCCGTATACTAATTCAAAGGGTGTAAACCCGGTCGCTGTGTGTGGCGTCGTGTTATACGCGAACATTGCGTATGGCGTCCATTCGTCCCAGTCTGTCTGGTCCGCGTTAATATAATGTCGCAAGTATTCGGCTAATGTTCTATGAGAGCGTTCCAATGCTCCATTACTCTCGGGATGGTAGGCCGTTGTTTGAATTTTTTCTATCTTCAATAATTTACACGTGCTTTTAAATATCTCGCTAAGGAAATTCGTTCCTCTATCCGTCAGTATTTTGTCGGGGATACCGTATTCAAAGATAATTTTTGTGACGAATTCTTTCGCGATTGTATTCGCTTCTTGATTAGGTACGGGTATCGCCTTACTGAATTTCGATAAATTATCCTGAAACGTGAGGATATATTTATTTCCGTTTTCGGTCACCGTCAGTGGTCCTACTATATCTAGAGCACATTTTTCGAACGGTTTGTCCGCGGTGTCTGTTATTACTAAGGGTGCTTTATTTTTTCGCGATAACTTGTTCTTCTGACATAGTTCGCATTTGTTAATGTAGTCTTCGACGTCTCGAGTTAATCCTCTCCAATTATGCGTCAACCTTATTCGGTTTATGGTGCGTTCCACACCCTGATGTCCTCCTACAGGTGCATCATGGTATTCGTATAATATACGTTGCTTCTCTTCTTCTGTGTATTTTCTTTCGCTCTCCTCTTCGTTATTCTCTTCCTTCTCTATCTTGTTGATATCTGTCGGCACATGTCGACTCAGCGCATCTGCGTTTCTATTCTCCTGACCGGCCTTGTGTACGATAGTGTAATCGTATTCTTCTAATTTCAATCTCCATCGGATTAATCGTGATCCGGGGTCCTTTACGTTAAATAGCCAAACCAATGATTTATGGTCTGTCACTACGGTAAATTTTGTTCCATAAACGTATGGTCGGAAGTGTTTCACCGCCCATACTATCGCTAGTAATTCTTTCTCGGTAGTATTATAATTTTGCTCGGCTTTAGATAGTACTCTGCTCGCATACGCCACGGGTTGATCTTGACCTATCTTTCCCTGTGACAGTATGGCTCCTATTGCGTAATCTGACGCGTCGGTCGTTACTACAAATTCTTGGGAGAAGTCCGGGTATTTTAATACCGGTGCTGTAGTTAGTTTTTCCTTAAGTATTGTAAATGCATTTTGTTGTTCTGCGTTCCACTCGAATTTGATATCTTTTCTGGTCATTTTTGTGAGTGGCTTGGCAATTGCTGAAAAATCTTTAATAAATCTTCGATAATATCCGGCTAATCCTACGAAAGCCTGGATGTCCTTTACCTTTGTTGGTCTCGGGAAGCTTTTTACTGCTTCTAATTTTGAAGGGTCTGGCGAGATTCCGTTTTCTGTTATTACATGTCCGAGATACGTCACTTCTTTCCGAAGGAATTCGCATTTATCGGGCTGTAATTTCAAATTATATTTTCTCAGTCTTTTTAGCACTTCAATTAATCTCTTATTGTGCTCTTGCAAACTTGCTCCGTATACTATTATATCGTCTAGATAGACTAAGCATTGTAATCCTACTAGTCCTGCTAAAACGGCTATTATTGCTCGTTGAAATGTCGCTGGGGCATTTTTCAATCCAAAAGGCATTCGATTATACTCGTAATGTCCGTATTGTGTCGAGAACGCTGTTTTTTCTTTATCTTCTTCTTCCATCGGGATTTGATGATATCCCGAGGCGAGGTCTAGTGTGGTAAAATATTTTGCTTTTCCCAGTTGATCTAGGATATCGGTTATGTTTGGCAATGGGAAGGAATCTCCCTCCGTTAGGTCGTTCACAAACCGAAAATCTATTACCACTCTCAGTTTTAATTTTCCTGATGCGTCTCTTTTCTTTGGTACTACTAGCAACGGCGCATTCCACGGGCTCGTGCTAGGTCTAATAATTCCGTTTTTCAACATCTCTTTCACTTGTCTATTTACTTCTTCCTTGTGCTTTTCTGGCAAACGGTACGGTCGGACGTTGACCGGTACGCTGCCCGCCTTCGTGGTAATCTTATGCGCGACGATATCAGTGCATGTCAGTGGTTCTCCTTCCACATGCAATACATCGCTGTAATCTCTGCAAATTTCCATAATGGTTTTCTTTTCTTCTTCGTTTAAGTGTTGTGTGCGTATCAAATTTTCGACTTTTTCGCTACGCGGCATTGTTTCTTCTGCTTTGTCTACTTGGTTTACTTCTATCTCTTTTGCTTCTTCTTGCTCTAACTCTTCTAATGTTACTTGCGGCATTAGCATTTCGACTGTCTTCTCCGTCGTATTTAGTATGCTTGCCGGACATAGAAAGTTTTCTGGCATCACTAGGCAATTTCCTATAAACACTCCTGGCATTGTCTCTTCTGCCTGTATTATTCCTAGTGAATTTTTATCGGTTGCGACTTGTACTATTGTCTCGCTTCGCGGTTTCAAAACCATTTTCTTATACGGGTATAATTTTAATGTGCTATTCCCTATGCGTATTGCGCTCGACTCGTAACTATATGACGCTCGATGTTTCTTTATAAAATCTACGCCTAGTATTCCGTCGTATTCTGTCGGAAAATCATCCTTGACGACATATATCGTGTGCTTGATCTTTTTATCTTTCAAGTCGATAGTTGCTGTAAATTTTCCAATCGTATGGGCTTTATGACCTGTTACTCCTGTAAGGGCCATTTTATCCTCTTCTATCATTGTTTCGCCTTTCAAATGTTTTACTTTTATTATTGATACGGTCGCTCCGGTATCGAACAGTAAATTTATTTTTTCGCGCTTCGCTTCTCGCATGGGCAGAGTGATTAGGTCCAGCCCTGCATGCTTTCGCGGCTTGTTCGTCAGGTGTGACACCTGATACTCTAACGCCGGTCGGCGCTGCTTTGTGTCCTCTTTATCTTCCTCATCGCTATTCGCGGCTGAATTACTGTCCTTTTTTCTCGGGCCATTCGTTTTCGGGTGAAAATTTTTATTTTGTCCTCGCGGATTATTAGGTTTGTTGTAATTCGTCCTTTCTTTATTTGGTCGACCATTTAACAACCAACATTCTTCGCGCATGTGTCCTGCCTTCTTGCAGTAATTGCAGACTTTATCTATCGCGTTTACGCGGGGTGTCCTATCGGGTTTCGGTAAGGAGAAACGGTTCGCATATCTATTGGTACGACATTCCCTTCCGAGGTGCCCGTATTTTCCGCATTTTTGGCATTGTACTATCGATCGGTTATCGCGCGGTTGCGGCGAGTACGCATAATTATTTTTGGGACGCGGCGGAATTCCACTCGGCCCGTTTACTTTTTCCTCGGCGCTCGCTCCGGCAATCGCTTCTTGCAATGTTGCGAAATGCTGAGCTCGGACAAGTAACTTGATCTCGTCTCTCAATCCTAATTGAAAATTCTGTAGTGCTTGTTGTTGAATCGTTTCTAATATAGTTCGCTTGCTTTCTATGGTGTGATTTCTTCCCTCTATCATGGAGTCGTATAGCTCCATCGCTAGCTTATCGGCTCTTAATCCGAATGCTCTTGCATTTTCTCCGGGTTTTTGCTTGAGTGTATTAAACTCTAGTTGTAAGTGTGTTGTGCTTTTGCGGCTCAAATAGCAAACTTCTAATTCCTTCTTTAGCTGTGCGAAATCTCTTATCTCTCGCGTTTGAAAATCTATCATCGCTCTTCCTTTTAGCTTTGTGCATAGCACTGCTTCTAATAGCGTTCCTTCTTCCATAGGATTTATGTTTTTCATTGCATATGACGCGGCGCTTAAGAATTCTTGTAGTTTACTCGAGGTTCCGTCGAACTCGGGTATCATGTCTCGTGCCTCTTTTAAACGTAAATATCCGATTGCGCGTTCCGCTTGGTTCCGAATATCGTATGACGTTCTTCCGTACGTTACTTCGAACGGGAGGTTACTTGGCTCGCGTCTCGCGTGAAATTCGCGGCGTTCAGGATTCGCCGTTTCTAGTTGATTTACGCGATCTTGTAAGTTGCGGATTCCGTTTAATATCTCGTCGAGAATGGAATCTCTATCGTCTCGCGGCGGTCCGGCCCGTGCGGGTATCCGGTTACGGTGATTCGCCGGGGTGTCTCTTTGTGATAGCACTAGATTAAGACGGTTTATTTCTTCGTCTATTTCCTCTGGGGTTATCGGCGCGTTGTCATTTACGTTATTCGCGTCGTGGTTGCTATTTGTTGCTTCCGCCATCTCGATTACGTTCACGTGTCTTGGGGCAGAATAATACTCTTGCGGGTCAAATACGCTGCTATCATACGAGGTCAATGAGAACTCTCGTCTGTGTGTTCGCCTACTGGTCGTACTGTTCGCGTCTTCGGATTGTGCGTGCGCGTGTGAGGGGTGGAGTCTATTTTCGTCGGGGCAGTTATTTTGTCCTATTACTCTCGCGTCTAAAATTATAACGGAATCGTCGATTTGTTCGCGTTCGATTACGCTGTTCTGGTGTAATTCCGATTCTGATTCGCTTTCGCTTGAGTAGTACGCGTCTAAATTTCTACGCACGGTTTCGCGATTATCGCTTACGCCTTCTTCGGTCGTTTGCACGGGGCTTAACGGTCTATTTCTACGCGCTCGTCGTGACGTCTCGCTATGGAGCCACGATTGGTTTAGTTCCGCAGGTGGATTTTCGTTTTCCGACATTTACGGTGATTGCGCTTTACATAATTTGCTTAATCGACTTACATTACGGTCGCTAGTCGCATGTTGCTGGTCGGTGCTCGTGCCGCCTTATCTGTCGGTGAGCCTCCGTTGAGGTAGGTCGGCGCCTTCTCGGGTTACGCTGCTCGCTTGTCCCTCGTCGGCCGCTACCGTGTTGTCCGCTGTTTTTGAATCTGGCTGCCTGTGTCTCCGTTGAGGATGTTGCACTGCCTCACTGATTCACTTATTTTTCTGTTTCAGCTGCCGTTACCGTCCTGCCAATGGATCCCTCACGCTGCCACCATTTGTTGTGCCCTCCTTTTACGGCGGGGCACTATGGGATCTTTTATTCCACGGAGGAGGCGGGAATGAATATTACGACTTTCAATAAATGACAATAATCAATTTAGGTGGTACATGCAGTAGTTTATTCAGCTTAGCTTATTATATACACGAAATGTTAGCGTGGTATTTGATATAGCGCAGGGACGGGCAGAACGCGATATATACAACGAAAGGGGCAGTGCGGGTGCACTCGATAACGAACGCGGTAGCACGCTATTCGACGGACTCGGTATACACGAAGAGGGATGTTAGCGCGGTATTTGATATAGCGCAGGGACGGACAGAACGCGGTATATACAACGAAGAGGTAGTGCGGGTGCACTTAATAACGAACGCGGTATCGTTACTTGACGGGCTCGGTATATTACATAGACGTATTACATAGTACATAGGCGGACGCGGTATATTACAGGTAGTGCATGTGCACTTGATAACGAACGCGGTATCGTTACTCGACGGGCTCGGTATATTACATAGACGTATTACATGGTACATAGGCGGACGCGGTATATTACAGGTAGTGCATGTGCACTTGATAACGACGCGGTATTAAGATACTGGACGGACTCGGTATATTACCGGTAATGCCTGTACGCTCGCGGACGCCGCGGTATTGCGATAATATGCGTGCGGGAACGCGTAGCGTAGGATGGAGAATTTTCGGAGCCCCGGGGCGGCGGCAGCGAGAGCCCTCGTTGCGAGGCCGAGCGCGCTCGACCCCGCGTAACCGTGCCTTCGGGGTTAGTTTTGAGGGAATGCGGGGACACTTGAGAGCCCTCAGTCGAGGCTCGGAGCACCGGACCTCGTTTGGCGTGTTCCCTGGGAGTCGGGATAGGTTTCGTCCGGAAGTAGCGGAGCTTTAGACGAAGTGTCTCTTTCTCTCGCCGGAGCGGCGGTTTATATATCCGCCCGGCGCGGCGGATTCGCTAGGAGCGCCGATCGTCGCGCTGCGGTGGGGCGGCGCGGCGCCGCGCTCGTCCTCGGGGCGGCTCGGCTGCCGTCGTCGCTCGTCGGGAGGCACCGGTGCCGCGCTTGGCCCGCGCACACGGTGCGTTTTAAATCACGCTTAAAATGTGGGCGCACCGCGTCTTCGCCCGACTGGTCGTCGGTCGGGCGGCATCCGGCGGTCGTTAGCCGGGAACGATGCTTAGCGCACGGGGTGCATCGTTACAACATTAATACGATATATTTTAAAACGCTCGAAAATTTACTGCTACTTTTTGAATTAAAGTTTTCTCTTTTTGTATTGTAATACTTGTTTGATTTAAATAAAACTTTGGGAAAAGTACCTATGTCATAAAAAAGATATTTTGTGATAACTTTCCATTGTTTCTTTTGCTATATAAATACATAAACGGAACGCATTGTCAACTTGTCCTTTGTGCCAACGAGCCCCGGTCTCCCCTATATAATATTTGCTTAAATGATAGAAATATTTAAAAACAATAAATAAATATAATGACAAGTATTTCAACCACATTTTGACGCCTGCTACGAACGACAACCGCCGCACCTGCGGCGAGGAAAGTGCGTCGCCGGCAACCGATAAGAGAGCCGGCCGTAATAATTCGAACATTGCGCACGACCGTAATCCACCTCTAAAAGAAAACCGATCGCAGCAGAAACGGCGAAGAGCCTTCTGCGATGCGCCCTTTTACGAGCCGTCCTCCAGCCCTTTATGTCTCCGCTGTTACGTCGCGAAATTCAATATCGGGGGGCCGCCTCTGCAGTCGACGGCGATTCCATCCGGGAAAAAGACAGCGTAGTCGAAGCAATTATGTAAATCCACTCGTAAGATCAAGATACATTTCAATCCCGTTGTTTCCTTTCTCTCTCTTTTTCCCTCTCCCCTCCCCTTTCTCTTCTCGTCGCTGCGGTGCGTCTCTAAAAGCAAACCTCGGAAAACGTTCAGCCATGCGCATAATATAAAGACGTTGTGTTACGACCGTTTCGTTTTCTCTTTCCGTAGCCGACTCTATACGCCCCACCCCTCGATGCCCCTCTTCACCACCGTGTCGTCATCCTGATTTTCCGGCATCCTCTCCTTGTATTCCTCCAGCACTGTAAATTGCATGGAACTCGCGTATCCACCATTTCGGGGCGTGGGGACGAGTAACGACGCGGCGGTATTCCTTTTTTTCCTTTTATCTTTGTCGTCGCGGAAGAGTTCGTTCCGCGGCCTCGAATGGAAAACGCACGTCGATGCGCGTTGGACTCCGCGGATTGCTTCCCCATCGCGTGCATTACGATCGCGCAAGGTTCACCACTTCTCTTACCTTCCCTCTTCCGTTTCTGCCTACGGCTTTTTTACGACTTTAGCAACGACGAAGCTGCTGTCAGTTCCCTGGGGGGGTCGATGGGAATTACGGGAGAGAGAGAACCGCGCGAGTCGCGAAATTGCGACGGCAATTTTATTTTCCGCCTACGTCGATCTTCGAACCGTTCCAATTCTTGGAAGTGTCAGTTGTGAATGCACTGCACATCCAGGGATGTTACTTAGCGGATATGCCATATGTCCAAGAGTATTATATGGTATTGGTATATCGAGGATATATTTTATTTAAGGTAGAATTAAAGAATTATATATATAGAATTGGGAAGAGAGAGAGTGTGTGTATGTGTATCGAGCCATTTTCATCGCTGTTGGCATTGTCGGAGCAACCGGTCCGACTTTAACGCATCTCGGACTATATAAGGGAGTGTTTCTATAAATTTATAAAAGCATCACGCGAATTTCTGTTTCCCGGGTTTCTCCAGTTACGACGTGCATCATCTCCTCCTCTCTCGAGGTATGACACGCGTATGAGCTGCGCGGAGTATCATTTTACAACTCGGCGTTTCAATCTCGGCCGGTTATTAGCGACCGGTTGCCTCCGTTATACAATAAACGCGAGAGCGAACGTGCGCGCGCTCGGTAACGTTACAGTCTCGTTACAGTTGTAATGATATAATAAGTATCTCGAAGCGGGCGCTAATAACGCAAAGGCGAAGGCATTCCAGTAGGAAGAGTGAGGGAATTCTAGGCCGGGGATCTCAGGGGGGGTGAGGGGAGGGGGAAAGGACTCGCGGCCGCGGGGTCTGCCGGGCGGGGGGGGGGACCTCTAGTGCCGCCGTCCTCTGAGGAGGTGCGGCGGGGGGGGGGGTCTGCGTTCCCACCATATGGTGGGGAGGTGGGGGGTGGTCTGCGTTCCTAGCATAGGGTTGGGGGGAGGGGGGAGGGGGGGTAGATCAGGCGAGCGCGTCGGGACATGTTCGATAAACAAATGCAGCCTCGCGTCGATGTTCGGCCGATAGTATTTATAAACAGATATCATTTCACACTTATCAAATGCGAACGAGCGCCTATGGCAGGCGGCTATAATTTACGACCTGCGACTAGCGTGACACCGCGGTCCTTTTCACTTTTCTTCGTAGGAAGTGCCGCTTATCGGTGTTTCGCGGCGCCATTCGGCTATGGCGTCGCGCGTTACAAAGGCGAGCGCCGATGACATGCAGCTAGATTTTATAAACACTAGACGGCATAAGCGCGGCAACGCGACTCAATTTCTATGGGTATCGACGAACGTCGATGACAGAATTTATAAACGAATATCATCTCGCACTGCGGATGGCCAAGCATCGATGGTCGCGCGACGTAGGTACTCGACCAAAATTTTATGCGACTTAACCGTCGCGGTCTCTTCTCTTTATTTTTCTGTATAGGAAGAGTCGCTTATCGGTGTTTCACGGCGCCATTCGGCTATGGCGTCGCGCGTTACAAAGGCGAGCGCCGATGACAGGCTGCTAGATTTTATAAACACTAGACGGGATAAGCGCGGCAACGCGACTCAATTTCTATGGGTATCGACAAACGTCGATGACAGAATTTATAAACAAATATCATCTCGCACTGCGGATGCGAGCATCGATGGTCGCGCGACGTACGTACTCGACCAAAAATTTTATGACTTAACCGTCGCGGGTTACAAAGACGAGCGCCGATGACAGGCTGCTAGATTTTATAAACACTAGACAGCAATGCGACTCAATTTCTATGGGTGATATTGTTTCTCTGCAGTGTATGCACACCATGCACTAAAACAGAAGAAACGATACGCGATGCTCTAGTTGGAACGAGAGGAAAAGGCAATAAAAAAAGTATATAAGAAAGAATGAAGCGAGTCAAAATCGCAGTCTGTGATTTGAAAGTCTACGCGTCGGTACATCGATTGGAAAAAAGTATAGCGAGATGACAATAATTCAGATATGGATCGCGAGTTAACGGACGACAGCGACTATTTTAGTGACGAAGACGACAATCATGAAGAAGTCATCGATAGAATAGTGCTGCGTTGGGAAATCGTCGAACTAAATCTACGTGTGAGACACTGTGTAATTTATTTTTATTATTCAACGGGTGGTGCACTTGCACTATGTGCTCCATGCATGGTTACTTTATGGGACCTTAATTTCGGCATGTACGCTCGCCTAAAACACTTCGTTGAGAGACGCGGAACGACGCATGGCCGATATTGTTCAAGATGTCGCGAATCATTGTATATGATATTTCCACGTAATATGTGCCCGATTTGTACACGATAAAAAAACATTATTGCGGCTTTTAAAACAATAATTTCGAGGCAGTGATGGATGTAAATTCATCCGACGAAGATCGTCCTTTGTCACCGGACAGCGATTACAACAGCGAAGAAGACGATAACCGTAGAGAAGTTATGAAAAAAATAGTGTCGCGTCCCGAATTTTTAGCGCTGGATGGACGTACGAAGTGTTGCGCAATTTATTTTTATTTTGAATATGGTTCAGATAACCTGTGTTATTCGTGCATGATCGCTTCACCAGACACTGGTGAGCACATACGTGAACGTCGAGAGCATGTAACCGAGCCGTACGACGTAATGACCATTCAATTTTGCACAGATTGTCGTAATACTCCATTGTTTCAAATATATCCATGCAACATGTGCCCGATTTGCATGAAGTAATAAAAAACATTATCGCGAGTGGGACATTACGTGCGCAACATGGTGTGGATAATTGAAGAGAAATCTGTGGAGCCTCCAAAATCTTGGGATGATATACAAATGGAATGTATTACAACAGATATCATCAATGGTTTGCGTGAAGAAGATCAAGGAGTGAAATTGAGGGATGTGCGACGAATATCGCCCGTACAGTTTCTTCGCGATCGCGAACTCGATATACGCGGAACCGGTCAACGCTTCGCTAGACAAAGAGTCGTTATCGATACCTCTTCTCCATATGACTGGGATTCTAACGTGAGAAAAAAAGTATATCGACGGCTGCGGGACGAGTGCGTTAGCGAGGAAGAATCACGTGTAGCTCGCTGTACTGACGTTGTGCCTATTGTTGATTATCGCTATTGGGCGTCTAAATTTTGTGAACAGCTCTATGATTGTGAAGCAACATACATTAAGATTCATACAGGTATTGGGAAATACGTCGAATTGGTGGTGATGAACAATTCGATACGTTTGTATATGTACCCTTACCATCTCAATAATCCTAATCATCTATCGATGCTTCAAAAAACCTATGAACGTGACCGTGATGATAGTAATAATTGGGAGCATAATGTCCCTTACTTCTTGCCTCATTTTTTTATGTCTGACCACTATCGCATTCAAAGTGACAAACGATATTGTTCAGCGTGCGATCGAATCACGTGCAAGTGCTCCATCGAAGAATGTGACGTTATTTAAAAAAGACAATATTAAAAAACAAAAACATGGAACATCTCGATAAAACGGAACGCGACCTGGTGGAAGGATCCAACCAAATCGCTACCTTGGGCGAATATCTTGCATGGGAACAGCGATGCGAGAAGTTTATTGAGCAGCTCGAAGAAGACTGTCGTTCCAAACGTCCGTGGCTCTCAGACGGCTCTCAGACTGTCGGAAACAGATCATTTTTAGTGGCAAGAATCGCGCTACTCGATGGTGCGAAGACTCTATTACAGAGACGGTTCATACATATCGGTGGTGGTGGTGGTGAGCACGCGGCGGGCAGTAGTAGTAGTAGTAGCGGTAACGAAAACGCGGAAAGACTCGTGTGGCGAGAGATTGATGCCGCGTTCGAATGGCGTGTATTGACCGGTGCAGTGATAAATATCAATTACATCGAACCGCGAAAATTTCTCGAAGATGCCGAAGTCATCGTGCTCGATCGTGTGCAAAACGTCATGCAAACACACGCAAGTGTAAAGATAAACACCGTGTTCAACGGCGAGTTTGTGACGGGTGACAAACGTGACAATAAAAGTTTCAGCACGAGTAACTTTGAACTCTTTCGTTCGTCCGAACGGTCCGATCTGCGCGAGTGGTACAAGCTACACGTTATCGAGCCCACATTAGCGAAACTCTAGGATTTCCAGGAACGCGATAGCGGATGGGCGTTGTCGCGTATACTCAATTTGACAGTGAACGTGAACAAGTACAATCCTTTGCGCGCGGGATGTTACATCAATTTACCGGAAAAAATTAAATTGAAAAAAGCTGTGATCAACGTGCATTCTATGGACAATGCGTGCTTCGCGTGGTCAGTGGTCGCCGCGCTGTATCCTGTCAAGGATCATACATATCGGGAATCCTCGTACCCTGATTACAAAAATATATTAAATTTACAAGACATTAAGTTTCCAATGACTTTAAAACAGATTAAAAATTTTGAAAATCACAACAATATATCCATCAATGTGTATACCATCGAGGGAGAGAAAACGCCGACCGTTCTCCCGATACGGCTCACCGATCTGAGGAGAGAAAAGCACGTAAATCTGCTGTACGTGCAGGATCCGCGAGACGACGTGGGACATTTCGCGTGGATAAAAAATCTATCCCGCCTTGTGAGCTCGCAATTGAGCATGCATCATGGTCGGAAATACTTTTGCGATCGGTGAGTACCTATACTCCTTTTAATAAAATTATAAAATATTGTATTGTTATATAAAAATTTACAAAATTGTGTTTTTCTTTTTGCAGATGTTTACATTATTTTCATTCGAGCGAGAAATTGGAAGCCCACGGTGTAGACTGCCGAGAGATAAACAACTGTGCCATCCGTCTACCGAGCGAGGACAACAAGTGGCTGAGTTTCAAGAATCACAGCAGGAAGGAACGACTTCCATATGTCGTGTACGCCGACCTGGAATGTACCCTCGAGAAGACGGATGCGGATTCGACAACGTCCACGTTCAAGTCTCAACATCATCGGGTATTTAGTATAGGATATTACGTGCGGTGCTCGTACGACGACTCGTTATCCGCGTATCGATTTCGTCGCGATAAGGATTGCGTCGCGTGGTTCGCCGAGGAACTAAGACGTTTAGCACACGACGTAAAGAACATCTTGTCCGATAATATACCTATGGTGGATTTCACGCGAGACGAGTGGAAAAAGTTTAACAGCGCAACGCACTGTCACGTGTGTGAAAAACCGTTCGAGCCAGACGACGTGCGAGTACGCGATCACTGTCACTTGACCGGCAATTATCGAGGTCCCGCGCATTCTAATTGTAACTTAAATTATAAAAATTCTCACTTCATTCCCATAGTATTTCATAATTTATCGGGTTATGATTCTCATTTTATTATAAAAGAAATTGCCACCGCGTACGAAGGACATGTAGACTTACTCCCAATCACGAAGGAAAAATACATTTCGTTTACGAAGAACGTTAAAAGCACTGAAGATAAAGATAACCAAAATTGCATCAAATTAAGATTCATCGACTCGTACAAATTTCTTAGCACGAGTCTCGAAAAATTAGCATCCTTCCTCGATAAGGATAAGTTAAAAATTATACGTTCAAAATTTTCCGCATTATCCGACCAAGATTTCGAATTATTGACGCGAAAAGGTGTCTTTCCGTACGAGTACATTGACTGCGTCGAAAAGTTGGAGGATACGTGTTTACCATCGCGCGACTCGTTTTACAGTTCATTGATGAACAACGCGGTTTTCGGGAAAACGATGGAGAACGTTCTAAATCACGTTGATGTAAAATTATTATCAAAGTGGAAAGGTAGATACGGCGCGGAGGCACTGATCTCGAAATCAAATTTTCACAGCAGGAGCGTTTTTTCGGAAAATCTGATAGCCGTTGAACTGCGAAAACTCGAGGTTAAATTTGACAAACCTATTTACGTCGACATGTGCATTCTCGACATATCGAAAGTCTGTTTGTACGAATTTCATCACGAGTACATGTCTCCCCTGTATCGCGACAAGTGTAGAATTATGTACACCGATACGGACAGTCTGATATATCACGTAGAATGCGAGGATGTGTACAAGAACATGAAACGTGATATCGCTAAATTCGACACGAGCGATTACGCGATCAACAACGCGTACGGTATCCCACTCGCCAATAAAAAAATTCCGGGCTTGATGAAAGATGAAAACAACGGTGCGATTATGACCGAATTCGTCGGACTCAGGGCTAAGATGTATGCCTTGCGAGTGGACGGTAAGAAAGACTGTAAAAAAACGAAAGGTGTTAAGAGCAACGTCGTAGCCAGGTCGATAACGTTCGACGATTACACGAGGTGTCTGCGAGACGAAATTGAAATGAAGCGACGGCAGGCTTGCATAAGGTCCGAAAAACACGAGGTGTACACCGTGTCCGAAACAAAAATCGCTCTGAGTCCGTACGACGACAAGCGATACATTATACCTAATTCGACCGATACGTTACCGTGGGGACATTATCAAATACCTTTGTAACGTGTGTATAAAATGTATAACGTATGTATTGTATAACGTATGTATTGTATAACGTATGTATAGTATAACGTATGTATAGTATAGTATAACGTATGAATTATATGTAGTAACATATTGTGAGTATTATATTACAGTATTGGAAAGAATATTAATTAATAAATAAATATATTGCACACATATGTGTATTTCAAACAATAAATAGGTTGCCGGCCAATAACGAGCAATGTTAGACGTTAAAATTCAAAATTTATTAATGTAACATTACAAATGGTACGTTTCGGCAACACTGTGCCTTCCTCAGCCAATTTTAACAATTAATTGAAATGCCACGAATCATGTGTCAAGAGTAACAAATTTCCACATCAAAATTAACATACAGATAACATTGAGATCTAAATTATTACATACTGATGAAGTCCTTAAAGTATTGACAAGAAAGCGACTTTCTTATGCAAGTGATCAATTATTCTGTGTAAATCAAATATCTCGATATTCAGAGTATTGCCTTTGAACTTATCCAGTGAGCTATCTAATTTTTTCTTAGATCTTGAGTGGAAAAGACTGATTTTGTTCTTAAAATTATTATTTAAATGTGACGGTATTAGATTATTAAGTTTACATAGTTTAAGAAATTGTAGTTTGGATGTGGATTTTATAACTCTATAATTCGTGTCGATCCATTGTTTTACTAGTGTGGAAGAGTGTCTTCCAAAATAATAATGTAAACGATGACTTCTAAAGTCCCCCATTGTAGGCCTGGGTATAAATATAATTAAAGGTCAAGCTCGTGTGTGTCAAATAATAAATAGGTTGCCGGCCAATAACGAGCAATGTTAGACGTTAAAATTCAAAATTTATTAATGTAACATTACAAATGGTACGTTTCGGCAACACTGTGCCTTCCTCAGCCAATTTTAACAATTAATTGAAATGCCACGAATCATGTGTCAAGAGTAACAAATTTCCACATCAAAATTAACATACAGATAACATTGAGATCTAAATTATTACATACTGATGAAGTCCTTAAAGTATTGACAAGAAAGCGACTTTCTTATGCAAGTGATCAATTATTCTGACCTTTAATTATATTTATACCCAGGCCTACAATGGGGGACTTTAGAAGTCATCGTTTACATTATTATTTTGGAAGACACTCTTCCACACTAGTAAAACAATGGATCGACACGAATTATAGAGTTATAAAATCCACATCCAAACTACAATTTCTTAAACTATGTAAACTTAATAATCTAATACCGTCACATTTAAATAATAATTTTAAGAACAAAATCAGTCTTTTCCACTCAAGATCTAAGAAAAAATTAGATAGCTCACTGGATAAGTTCAAAGGCAATACTCTGAATATCGAGATATTTGATTTACACAGAATAATTGATCACTTGCATAAGAAAGTCGCTTTCTTGTCAATACTTTAAGGACTTCATCAGTATGTAATAATTTAGATCTCAATGTATCTGTATGTTAATTTTGATGTGGAAATTTGTTACTCTTGACACATGATTCGTGGCATTTCAATTAATTGTTAAAATTGGCTGAGGAAGGCACAGTGTTGCCGAAACGTACCATTTGTAATGTTACATTAATAAATTTGAATTTTAACGTCTAACATTGCTCGTTATTGGCCGGCAACCTATTTATTATTTGACACACACACGAGCTTGACCTTTAATTATATTTATACCCAGGCCTACAATGGGGGACTTTAGAAGTCATCGTTTACATTATTATTTTGGAAGACACTCTTCCACACTAGTAAAACAATGGATCGACACGAATTATAGAGTTATAAAATCCACATCCAAACTACAATTTCTTAAACTATGTAAACTTAATAATCTAATACCGTCACATTTAAATAATAATTTTAAGAACAAAATCAGTCTTTTCCACTCAAGATCTAAGAAAAAATTAGATAGCTCACTGGATAAGTTCAAAGGCAATACTCTGAATATCGAGATATTTGATTTACACAGAATAATTGATCACTTGCATAAGAAAGTCGCTTTCTTGTCAATACTTTAAGGACTTCATCAGTATGTAATAATTTAGATCTCAATGTTATCTGTATGTTAATTTTGATGTGGAAATTTGTTACTCTTGACACATGATTCGTGGCATTTCAATTAATTGTTAAAATTGGCTGAGGAAGGCACAGTGTTGCCGAAACGTACCATTTGTAATGTTACATTAATAAATTTTGAATTTTAACGTCTAACATTGCTCGTTATTGGCCGGCAACCTATTTATTATTTGACACACACGAGCTTGACCTTTAATTGTATTTCAAACATTTACATGTATTACATATTGCATATTTTTATGTTATAAATAAAAAAAAGTTTGCACAAAATTAAATAACATTATCCTTGGATATCCATGAGTTGTGCGATCCATCGAATCCCAGCCATTTAACGTAAACCTCGTCGCCCCTCCTGCGCAGTACTTTCTCCACGAGATACACGTCCGGATAAGTCGCGCGATGCAACTCGTGTTCGTAGAACCCTCCAGAGACGGATTTTCCACGATAGTCCTCGAGTAGATAGGTTACGGGATTGGTACGCTGCACTTTAACGATCTTAAACACCTCGGTGGTCCAATTCGGCGTGTAACCCTTCTCGAAAATCGTCTTATATTTGCTGACGCGTACCGAGTCGCCCGCTTTGAATTTTGCCGGACCAGCGATTTTTATCGCGCTGTATACGGTAGCCAAGAGTTTTTCGGCGATCGCGGGGGTAACGTCGACGGGTCGTATGCCGATGCTTCGATGCTTGCGCGCGTTGTAATCCGATACGAGTCGCGGCAAGGCGTCGACCCACTTGTAATTTCCATTGAGCGTAAACATCTTCCACATGTCGTTCTTGAGCGTGCGATTGAATCGTTCGACGACCGATGCCTTCAATACCGAATATGTGGAATAATGATTGATGCCATGTTTCTTCACGAGACGTTGCACGTCGGCGTTGTAAAATTCCTTCCCCATATCGGTTTGTAGGTTACTAGGGCACCTCCCGCTGTGTCGAATGATCTCTGCGACAGCGTTAGCTGTTTCGCTTCCGCCTTTACCCTTGAGTGGCGCGGCCCACGCGTGCTTGCTCAACACATCGATGACGGTAAGTATGTAGTGGTAGCCTCCGTTGAAACGTGAGTACGGACGCATCTCGACGATGTCAGCCTGCCACAGGTCATCGTACCCCCGCACTATGACGTGTCTTCGGGGAAAATTTCTTCTCGCCGGAGCGTGCAGTTCCTCGACGAGTCGTTGCTTCTCGATATTTTTACGTCCGTCGGATTTTAGCGATGTCATGTTTTTTTTTGTTGTCGTTTATAACTTCTCGTTAGCCGTTTGTCAGCCGTTTAATTCCATTCGTCGTCGTCGTCGACGTTCTCTAGCCGTTTGTAGCCTTTCCTGTCTCCGCGTAGTTCGCAGCTGTTTCTAAATCGCTCGTAATCGTTTTTAAGCTGTTTTTGAACCGTTCGACAACCGTCCGATAACCGTTCTCGAACCGTTGAACAACCGTCCGACAACCGTTTTCGAATCGTTCGTTGCTGTTCCTCGCCGTCGTTAATCAACCGTTGCTTCTCTTCACTCGTCGCCTTTCGATAATCGTTTCTGCTGTACCGTTTGTCCATTGTTGTTGTTGTTGTTGTTGTTGTTGTTGTTGTTGTTGTTGTTGTTGGTTGTCGCGTCTGATTTAACGATATTCGCACGTCGAAGCTTGTTTATCGCAGTCCGTAACGCTTGCAAATCCTTCTCGAACGCAGTCAGCTTCTCGTCTGATTCTTTTCGTTGATTGCTCAACATTTTAAAGAATTGATCAACGTACAGTTTGTTAACCGCGTCACCGTCAGTCTCAGGTTGCGCTACGCGACAAATCTTGCGCGACTTTGCGTCAAAGTCCGTGGCAGCGCGGCACAGAGCGTTATTGCGCACGAAATTTCTCATTAATCCGCTCCACCGATGGTACGAAATGGCATTCGTCGCGTCTCCGCTGTGTTCGAACAATCCAAATTTGTTGATCGGCATTTCGACGCTGATTGAACGGATCGTCGTCGCATGGTTTAATTTATAATAAGCCCGGCTTCGCGAAGTTCCTCGATGATCGACATGATCTCGTTGTCGTGGGCATTGTTGCCGGCGTGGTGCGAAGCGTCGAGCAATCGCAGACGATCCACCAGCTCGTTGGGGTCGTCCCAATGCACGTAGTCAATCTTATTGTCGGTTAGCGTCATCGCGCGAGGCATGGACCCCTTTCCGGATTTTTTCT
The DNA here is from genome assembly GCF_030848805.1 of Temnothorax longispinosus. NCBI lineage: Eukaryota > Metazoa > Arthropoda > Insecta > Hymenoptera > Formicidae > Temnothorax > Temnothorax longispinosus. The sequence continues at coordinate 9,453,058 of NC_092365.1, read as the reverse complement.
TCTTGGATTCGGTCGACATCAACGGTGCGATTACCTGTGTATACTTGTATCCCACGTTGCCCTTTAGTCGCTTGTTAGGATCGTGTTGGAATTTATGAGCACTCGTTGCCAACAGTATGCTCTTGTACTTTTGCATATCGTCTTCCGTGTAGATATCGTAATCGGGTACTCTCTTGAAGATCAACTCGTAAATACCGGGTGTGCCGGCGTATCGTACGCCGTCGATATAAATGTTATCCGCTTTGTCCACGTCAAAACGTTTATTACCGAGCATCAATTCATTATTGCCGAGATAAACGCCGTACGCTATGTCCATCGTTGGATAGGCGCTCAAAACCTCTGCGATGTAAATTCGGCTCATTGGACCCAAGTGATCTTCCAACGATTCTATAAACCATTGTCGACCCTCCGACGTTTTCAACCGTTTATGAACGGTTTTCCTGATCGAGTCGTCCGTGGTTTCGAAAACATTCGCGGTTTCAAGAAATTCGGGACTTGTACGTTGCATGGTTTGCGTCGGTGTAGAGGTTATCGGTGTAGAGGTTATCGGTAGTACTGTCGATTGATTAGATTTACGCGGTGTCAATGAAAGATCCGACCAGGAATCTAATCGTTTCTTCTTTCTCTTCGGTGTAGCATCCTCCTCCTCCTCCTGCCCGCGCTGTTGAACGGATAGCGGTTCGATTTTCGCGTCAGCGTCGCTCTCCGTCGGCTCCTCTTTTTTCACCGCGATCAAGCTCGAGTTGTCAACGATCTTTTTCAACGGCCCGATGAGAGGTTTAAAGTGCGTGTCCAACTCAATGTCCTTCTCGATCTTACCGGTCTTCAAAGCGCGAAGTTTTTTGCGAATCGAATCACTCGTCTTCGCAATCTCTTTTACGACCTTCTCGCGTTCGCTAATATTCTCGCTCCCGTCGATCGCGGCCATCGCGGAAAAAAGCAGAGTGTCGATCTCTCTCTCTGTAACGCTAACGTTTCACTTCCGACGAGGTATCGGCAACGACTGATCGCTTCTGCGGTATCGCGAACACGTTAAATCCTTTTCTGTATCGACCGTTCGAAAGCGCGCTGTCCTTGTCTATCACTACGAATCCGTACTTTTGTTGTCAACAATCGTGGCACAACAAACAAAATTCGTCGTACGGCATGTCGGTATTTACGTGATCGTTGTAGACGTGTTTCAAATTGGTACCATCCTGTTTGAACAGGATCAGCAGATTTGCGTTGTCGCGTATTAGATGTTTAGGTATTCTCGCGTACGTCTGACAGAGATAGAAGGAGTCGACGCTCGAGTGCCTGCCCATTGAGAAATACTCTCTCACCGCGTCTTGCTTATCGCACGCCACGTCATCGAAGACGAAGATCGAGTTTGGACGCGCGTCGCTCGGTGGAATGACGTCACTGTTATTGGAGAACGTAAAGTAGCCAATTTCGTCGATCGATGTCAACAAATTCTTCAAATATCGATATTTCGGCTGTTGCAACGATTTCGAGTATACGTACACGTTTTCGAAACGTACGCCGTGCGGACTTTCCAGCAAGCTTATCAAGACGTTGGTTTTACCGCAATTCGAGGGTCCACAAATAATCGCGCGTATAGTAGTCGGTAACATCGTACCGTGCTTGCGTTTCTCCACGTTGCCCCCCATCGACCGTAATCTGTCGTCGCAATTGGTCACGCGAATCGCCAACGGTTGTCGCACGAATCTCATTTCTTTCCACACTGCCGACTCTCTGGCTGACTCGAACGCCTATTTATAGGCGAGCGGAACCGCGAATCGCTCAGTAGCAAAGATGTTCGTCGTACTGTCGAGACCTTCCGATATTCGCGGTTTGAGCGCCGAACAGCTGCAATTTGTGCCGAAAGCCGTTCTGTTGCAAACGTGCGGCAATCACGTCCACTACGTGTAGGACAAGCTTCCGGAACATATAAAGGCGGATTTGGAGGTTCAAGCATATCGTCGCTGTTACGAACATTACAATCAACCGTGGCAGCGAACGCACATCGACGGTCCCGCGCCAATGATAAAGGATTGCGGCGAATGACAACGAAAAAAAATGGTGAAGGCCTATTAAATCGCGCGATAAACGCACTTCCGTTCGAATTACACATTCCCAGCTATCAATTTTGCGGTCCGGGAACTCGTTTACAAGAACGATTGGCGAGAGGCGATCAAGGTATTAATCCATTGGACGCGGCGTGTCGCGAGCACGACATAGCCTATTCGCGTAACCGCGATCTCACCGAGAGACACGCGGCGGACGAGATACTCGCTGCGGAAGCGCGAAAACGCATTACCGCGAGAGATTCGACTCTCGGGGAGAGAGCTGCCGCTACAGCCGTCTGGGCGACCATGAAGGCTAAGACGAAGCTCGGAATGGGCTTGAAAACGAAAAAATCGAAAATGGTGAGGAAAAAAAGCTAACGAATAAACGGATACTTCCGACAGCGAAACGAGGCGGTGTATTGCCGATTCTACCGTTGTTGGGAGTTCTCGGTTCTCTGGCCGGCGGAGCGGCGGGAGTCGTAAAGGCCGTGAACGATAACAAAGCCGCGCGGCGTCAGCTGGAAGAGATGCAACGTCACAATCGCGCCGTGGAAGGTCGCGGACTTTATCTCGCTCCGTACAAATATGGACGAGGGCTGTATCTCGGCCCGCACAAACGCGGGCGAGGAGTAGCGTTGAAAATAAAAAAAAAAAAAAAACGTCGAAAAGACGTTAAATATGCCCACGGGTATTACGACTAACGTACAATTGAATCGACTGGCAAGGCGTATGCGCGTACCGTTCTTCAGAGGTGTCTTCATGCGTGATTCGTTACCGATCGGCGGTGTACGTCGAAACGAGAGCGGTATCGTGAATTTGGACGATGCAGCGGGTCCCGGTACTCATTGAGTAGCGTACGCGAAGAGGGAAGATCGAGTCGTATATTTCGACAGTTTCGGCAATCTTCGACCGCCGAAAGAATTGGTGCGATATTTCGGGCCGAGCGTGACGAAGATCGAGTACAATTGCACGTCTTATCAGCGATACGATCAGAACATCTGTGGACAATTGTGCCTGCGATTTCTCCGGACGATCGACGCTAATTTAAAGCCCGACGGTGCGCCGTGGTGACTCAGTATTCGTTTACGGTTTTTGCCAACATGTCTATAACGTTCACGCTGACGGGGAAGAGCAGCATCCTCGCGGAGCACTATTTTCCCGCCGTGGATTTGAGCGACGGTGACTACGAGCTCGGTCTAACGTGTTTTGAGACTTATCACACGATTCCGAACGTGAATTCTTCGAACAATAAATTTTATTTCGACGAGGATGACACGGAAATTACGATTCCCGAGGGATCGTACGAGATACGAGCCATACATGAGTTTTTGAAACGCGAAATTTCACGAAAACGCCCGCGACGCGTAAATCGTTCCAACGATGATCGTACGTCGGTCGCGAATATCGCGCGAGAGGCGACCGCTCGCGCGAACGGCTACGAAGACGAGGCCGCGGAATACCCGATAGTGCTCCGCGCAAAAAGTGCCATGGAGAGTGAACTGAAAGATAAGGAAGTTCTGATGTCGTTGTTGGACGAGCCGTTCGAGGATCAGGTCGTAGAGGTCGAACGCGCGCCGAAGGATATCGAGTCGGTCAATTTCGCTTTGCTCGATCTGCTGCGCGAAATTTGGAATCCTGAATGTTCGGCGTCGCGGAATTTGAGACTGTTGCTCGCAAGCGTCTCAAAGTACCTGACGACTACAAATCAGAAGCGAACCGATTGTGACGTACAGGGTGTTGCAGAGACATACAGGTCAGTATGACGGGTTGCCCATTCGAGCAAGCGCGCATGGTCGTTCACAATTGCGTTGACTTCGGTGCATCACCTATAATCACTCACATATCTTTTTTACGATAAAATGAACTTTGTAACGCCCGAAGTCGCAATACAATTGTGACGGATAACGTTAAAACAGCAATAACGTTAAAACAGAAGTCGAGATAACAATACAGGTTATGAAATAAATTTTATTAAGAAAACGAAAGACATCTTCTCTCTTACGAAAAAAGCTCGTATCATAGTCCATCATAATCATTATATATTATAATTTTATTACTTAAATTATTTTTTGCACACAATGTTTATGCACAGTACAAAAGTCAGCAATTAGCATATGTGTGCAAATTTAAATTATAAGTCGGCCAATAAATTTCATTCAATGTAAGTATAAATAATGGCAGAAATCACCATTAACAAATCTTACAATATTCATTTTGTTACATTAATAAATAATTTATCATTAAATTGATAATCAATTTAATATATCAATACTAATAAGCATTATATAATTCTTTATATATAAATGATGCTGGTGCATCTTAAAAATTTTAATCTTAATCTCATAACAAGAGGTTTATTAGTATAAAATATACATTTTAAATATGATGCTAATGAATAGTTTATATAAGGCAAATTATCATAATATTTAATGAATACTTATCAGTAATAAATTTCGTGTAGATTTATATGAGATTCAGTAGCATTATTTACATAAAGATGCTTATTAGCATCAGTATATTGAATTAATTATTAATGTTAATGATGAAATATTAATATTCTGAAATAAATGTATATATATATATATTGCAATATTATATATATAATTTATATTAATTTTTGTATGAAATATTTTGTTCCGTGCAAAATAAAATAATAGAAATAATAAAATAACAATGTATAATAATTATGATTGACTATGATCCAGCTTTCTTCGTAAGAGAAAAATAAGGCATCCCTCGTTTGTCACGTTTACTTTATAAAATGTATTTTCATACCTTGTCACTTTGGCTTCTGTTTTAACCGATCAATGTTGAAGTCTATTAAAATTGAATGTTTTGCATAATTTAAGTGAATGTCTCGTATTTTGATGGAAATTTGTCGAAAGCGCAGAGATTAAACAAATCATCAGTAATCAGTAATATAAATATTAAGATTCGAAGTGTAGGCTCCTTATGAAATAACCAAGTATAGATAGCGGGCTAAATAAAAGCCAGGCACGGTTGGTGGTGCACAAATATTATAATAATTAATTTTAACATCGTATAATTTTTCCCACAAAAATTCGTTCAAATATAGCCAGTTATGCAACATCTAAAAGTTAAATTAATCGGGGCGAGGGAAGGAGTTTTACCACTCCAATAAATTTGTGTTGGAAAAATTATGTGCTAAAATTAAGGGGGAACATATGAGTAGATCGCAAGAAAAAAAAGTGAAATTCGGGAATTTTTATCTTGGAAACTATTAATTCGATTCGATCCGGGTTTTTTTTATTTAAAAGTATCTACATTGAGGCACGTTCACAAATTTTTTTAAGGGAATTCATTCCCTCGGAGCGCTGTTCTCGTGGCCGACGTAAAATGTGACACGGTTCACGGTTCCCAAAATATCTCGAGAACGGCTGGACCGATTTGCTTCAAATTTATACACAATATTTTACGATAGTTTTTCTCGTTTCCATCGGGAGATTTTTTTTACTCAATTATTTTTTTTTATCAGACTATAAAAGTCGAAAATTTGGGTCGAAAAATGAATGTGACCTTAATAGTCTGTGTTTAAAGTACAAGCTCGCGCAGAAGCCTGATCTCGCGATTTAGATGAGGAAGCTACACAAACAACTATTGATGTGAACTGTACTGAGATTATATATTCGTTACCGACTTACAATTCAACGCTTAGCTGTTTATCAATCAAAAGATATGCATATTCATACAAAGAAATGTCATACAGAAATTAAAGCTGTATAAAATACAAGGAAAAAAGAAATGATTAGTCATATGGAGTGATCATTTCTCTGATTCTTATAGAATTGTCCTTTTCTTTAATACTCTGAAGAAAGAAATAAATCTCTTGTTTTTAATCAATTAATATTCATCTGAGAATACTGAATATCATATGTTATTTTATGTTGGACTTATTAACTTAGTCAATATATCATCACATATCTGTTTCTCAAAAAAAGGATCGATTATATTCAATTCACAAAATAATGCATAACATACATCAATATCAAGAAATATATGTACAAGAAATAATTGTAAATGAGTTAATGCGTCAATGCGTTCCTTTGATCATAAATAATCTATAGCGAAATATAGCTTGTTTTATTCTCAAGTGCTTGTTTTCAACAGTAAAGAGAGGTACATAAATTCATATAATTAATCTTCATTATTCGGACTTCCGTTTCCGGTGCGTTAGAGAGCGACACGCGGTGACAGGGCAGAGTTTTTCGGCGGTGTGTGAGAGCGTTGGAAGGTGTTGGTGAGAGTGAGAGAGTGAGAGGGAGAGAGTGGAGGAGCGAGAGTGTGTGTGGTAGTGGAGGGAAGGTACGAACGGGAAGGATAAGAGATAGAAAGGGTTCGGAAAGCGTACGTGTGTGAGCAGGTTGGGCAGGGAGCACGCGAGGCGCTAAAAGAGGAAAGCGTACGCGAGAGCGGGTCGGGCAGGGAACACGCGAAGAGTTAAGAGGGGAGAGCGTTGAGCGGTGAGCGGCCGCGGGCTAGGAGAGCGTGAGTATAGGTGGCGGGCGGGTAGCGAGAGAGTCGGGAATCGGCACTGAGAGAATGATCGGGAGGATGGGGTACGATGAGAAAGGAGTGGGGGGGCGGGGGACCAGAGAGCAAGAAGCGGGAGTGTCAGCAGTGTCGGGAGTAATGGGGAGGCAAAGAGGAAAAGGGAGAATGCGGAACTGCAGGGGTTGGGGGACGAGAAGGAGGGTAGGGAATTTAAGAAGCCCGCCGAGGCTGTGGGTTGGGAGGAGAGGGAGAGGAGTGAGTGGAGGGGAGAGATGAGGGGGTGGAGCGATGAAATGAAGGAGGTGATGAAGGATCTGAAGGAGGTGAAAGGGTGGAGGGAGGAATTGAGACAGATGATAGAAGAGATGATGGAAGGTTTTAAAGAGCAGGGGAGGTTGATGAGGAAGGAGGTGGAGGAGTTGAGAAGAGAGGGGAGGGAGAGGGAGGGGAAATGGAATGAAGAGAAGGAGAAGTTGATGAGTTCCATAAAAAGGCTGGAAAAAAGGTGGAGGAGCTGGAAAGAGATAAAGAGGGGGGGAGAAAAGAAGGGTGAGGTGTCGGGGGGGGGAAGAAGGAGATAAAATTAGAGAGCTTGAGAGGAGGATGGAAAGGAAGGAGCGAGAGGAGAGGAGAAAGAATGTAATAATTAGAGGGCTAGAGGTTAAAGAAGGAAGGAAAAGGGAGGCGGTGGAGGAGGTGCTAAAGGCCATAGGAGTGAGAGGAAACATTGAGGAGATCAAGAGAGTGGCCGGGAATAGAGAGAAGGATAGAGGGATGGTAATGGTAAGAATGGGGAGTGAGGAGCAGAGAGAAGAAATCATGAAGAGAAAGAGAGAGCTGAAGGGAAGGAAGAAGAGGATTCTGGAAGACTGGACATGGAAAGAGAGAAAGATGAGGTGGAAGCTGGAGGAAATCGCGAAATTGGAGGAGAGAAGAGGAAGGAGGGTGAGAATAGGATACGGAAAGCTATGGATAGATGAGCAATACTGGAAATGGGATGAGGAGGAGAAGGTCTTAAGGAATGGGAGGGGGGGAACAAAGAAGAGAAGAAGAGGGGGGAGAGAAAAGAGAGGGAACAGAATAGCTCGTCACTGGACCCGATGTTCGTCAGGAGGAAAGCCAGCCCGAGGAGGACGAGTATGCCACTACCAAGTTGAGGAATAAGTGTAAGCAGGACAAGAGGAAAGAGGGAGGGGAGAAGAGAGGGAGGAAAGGGGAGGGGGAGGGAAGAAGGGAATGGAACGTAACTTTTTGGAATGTGGCCGGGCTAGAGAATAAAGACAGTGAGTTTTGAATAGGGCTGAAGGAATGGGATGTGATGGTGCTGTTGGAAACATGGCTAGATGATAAAGGGTAGAAAAGAATCAAGGAGAGGCTGCCGGGAGGGTATGAATAAGGAATGCAAGCGGCAAAGAGAGAGAACAAGAAGGGAAGGGCGAAGGGAGGAATGGTCATGGGTATAAAGAAAGAGTTGGCGGAGAAGGAGGAAAGAATTGTGGGGGCAGGAGAGGGGATTATGACGGGCAGGGTGAGGGTGGGGGAGGAAAGATGGAGGATAGTGGGAGTCTACGTTGGAGAAGGCATGGAGAGGCCTTGAGGGGGCTGGAGAGGTGGGTAGAGGACAAAGAGGCAAGAGTTAGATGAGATAGAGTGTTGATGAGAGGGGACTTCAACGCGAGAACAGGGGAGGAAGGAGGTGAGTTGAAAGGGGTGGAAGGAGAGAAAGGGAGAGGGGGGCAAGGAGAGAGACGATCAAAGGACCGGACTATTAATAGGGAGGGTAGGCTGATGCTGGACTTTCTGGGGGAAAGAGAGTGGTGCATCTTCAACGGGAACACAAGAGGAGACGAAGAGGGAGAGTTTACATATATCGGGGAAAAGGGGAGCACAGTGATTGATTATATAATTGGGAAGAAAGAGACAAAGGACAGAGTAGAAAAGATGAGAATAGGGGACAGGGTGGACTCCGACCACCAACCGGTGGAAGTATGGCTGAAAGGAGAGTAGAGAAACGGGAAAGGGCACAAAGGTGGAGAAAGAGTATGGAGGGGGGTATGGAACGAAGAAGGGAGAGAAATGTTCAAGCGGAAGCTAGGGGGTGGAGCTGGGGAGCAATGAAAGAGACAGAGGAGGAGCTGAATAAGAAGAAAAAGAGAAAAATGGGCTGGTGGGATATAGAATGTCTGGAGAAAACGAGGGAGGCAAGAGAGAAACTGAGGAGGTGGAGAAGGAAGGGTGGGAGGGCAGAAGAATACAAAAAAACGAAGCAAGAGTTCAGAGAGCTGTGCAAGAGGAAAGAGAAGGAGGAGAACGAGAGGTGGGAAAAAAGGGCGGTGGAAGTGAGCAGAGAAAGTGAAGTGTAGGAGATAGTTAATAGAAAGAGGAGGAAGAGGAGGAAAGTGATGGAAGGGATAGAGATGGCGGAGTGGAAGGAACATTTCATGAGGCTGCTCGGGGGGGTGGAAAGCAGGGTTGTCAAAGAAGAAAGGGAAATGAGGTGGGAGGGTGAGGGAGGCGAGGAGGAAATAAGTAAGGGGGAAGTGAGAAGAACCCTAAAGAAATTAAAAGAGGGGCAGGCGGCAGGGGTGGATAGTATTCCGAGTGAGGTGTGGAAGCACGGGGGGAAGAGTTGGAGGATTGGGTGAGAGAATTTTGCAATAAAATCTGGAGGGGAGGGAGGTGACCGGAGAGCTGGAAGGAGGCAGTGATTGTGCCCATAGCGATTGTGCCCATTCCGCCGAGTCAAACGGGATTCAGGAAGGGGATGGGAACGGTGGACAACATTTATGTGCTTAATTATCTAGTGAACAAACAACTGGAGAAAAAAGGGGAAAAGGTGGTGGCGTTGTTTGTGGATCTAAAGGCGGCCTTTGACTCGGTGGATAGGGAGGTGTTGATTGGGGCGTTGAGGGCGAGGGGGGTTAGGGAGGGTCTGGTAGAAAGAATAGAGGAAGTGCTGAGAGAAACGAGAAGTAGGGTTAGAGTGGATAAGAAACTGGGTGAGAGTTTCTGGACAGCAAAAGGGGTAAGACAGGGGTGCCCGCTGAGTCCGCTACTGTTTATTATATTGTTGGCGGACTTGGAGGAGGAGATGAAGAAGGTCAAGTGGGGAGGAATCAAGTTGGGAGAAGGAAGGGTGTATAATTTAGAGTATGCGGATGACATGGTGCTACTGGCGGAGGGAGAGGATGAAATGAGAAGTATGATGGAGAGGCTGGAGAGATACCTGGATAAGAAGAGGTTGGAGCTTAATGCGAAAAAAACCAAGATCATGAGGTTTAGAAAAGGAGGAGGAAGGATGGTGAAAAGAGACTGGTGGTGGAAAGGAAGAAAAGTGGAGGAGGTGAAAGAGTTCCGATACTTAGAATATACGTTGCAAAAGAATGGAGGGCAAGAGGCACACGTGAAAGAAAGGGTCAAGAAGGCAGCGGCGGTCATGGGGCAAGTCTGGGGGATAGGGAAGAGGAGATTCGGGAAGAATTGGGGGAGAAGGCTTTGGCTATTTGACAAGTTGGTTTGGACGGTAATGGGGTATGGGGTGGAAATATGGGGATGGGAAGAAAGGGAGGGGATGGAGAGACTGGAAGAAAGATACTTGAGATGGGTGTTGGGAGTAGACAGGAGGACGCCGGGGTACCTGGTGAGGGAGGAGCTACAGAGAGAAAAATTGAGAGGCAGGACAGGCAGGAGGGTGTGAAGGTTTGGAAGGAGGCTGGAGGAGGGTGGAAGAAGTGAGCTGGCGAGACGGTGCTGGGAGGAAGTAAAGGAGAGATCAAGGAGAAGAGGGAGGCTCTCGGATTGGGAAGAGGGCAGGAAGAAATATCTGAGCGACAGAGGCTTGTGGGAGGAGGGAGAGGGGGAGAGAAAGGGTGGGGAAGAAACAAGATTGGAGGAGATGGTGAAGTGGAAAAGAGAGTGACAAAGAGCGGAGAGATGGGAGAGAATAAAAGAGTCCAGATACAGTAAATGGTACAAGAAAGTGAAAGAGAAAGGGATACCGGAGTATTTAAAGAAAGGATGGGAGGAAAGCAGGTGAAACAGAGTGGCGAGATTTAGACTGGAGAATGAAATGAGGGAGGGAAGGCACTGGGAGGAGGAGGAGAAAAGGATATGCAGATTGTGCGAAGGAGAAGAAGAGACATGGGAACATACGTGGGAACGGTGTAGGGAGTGGGACGAGGGAGAAGGGGGGGTTGGCAGGAGGTAAGGAGATGGGTACTGGGAGAGAGGGAGGAGGGAGAATGGTGGATGAGGTAGCTCGAGAAAGACAGAAGCAGGAGGGAATACATGGAAGGGCTGGAGGGTGAGGGGTGTGATTGAGGTAAAGGAGAGAATGTGTGATAAGCCGATTAGAAGGAAATAGGAGCGGGTTGATTTGAAAATCGGAAGCAAGAGGAAACGGAAGTTCCTTTTTGCGGAGAGGGTGTGGGTGGGTGTGGGCGGACGCAGAGACAAAAGCCCGCATCCACACCATTAGGTTAAGTAGTATAAGTCAGAATAAGTAGGCTAAGAGGATGTTGTAGAGAATTTGTAAAAGGTTTGGGAACGTTCCTTGGCAAAAACGCCTTTCGAACCCTAAGGGGATATGAAATAAAAACATACAATACAATACAATCTTCATTATCCATTAAGCAAATCAAGAAGAATAGCACTTTACATTGAATATTGACACACCAAATTTTTATAGTGACACACAAAATATAAGACGTAACGCTTCGCGTAAATCGAGTATTATTGTAACGCAGGTTTTCGGTTAATCTTTTACACGCTGAGAAATAATTATATTATTGATGTAAGTAATCTAGACCGTAATACATATTTGCACCATAAAGCATACGAATAATACCGATGTCGAGTAATATCTTTAATCAAGTGTTGCGTATACTTTACTCGAGAATTAAATAATACGTTATAGACATGACTCTATATAAAAAAACGAAGTTGCAACCATTCGAACAAATACGCAAGATGTAATTCATTTTACTGAGCTCAGTCTTTTCACAGAAAACGATTAATTCGCGGCACGTGCTTCCGTCATGATGGTCGAGGATGGATCATCACCATGTGCATTCGATATCTCTGAAACCAATGATTGATTTATAGACCGGAGGTCTCTCTCGGACGTTAGAAGTATATCTAACGCCCCTGCTGGAATGATCACGGTTTACACGATATCGAACGAATTTACCTTGTATCCAGTTCAAGGAATCCTCGTAATAATGATCAATCGACCACAAGCCCGAAAGGCATTCCAGCAAAAAATTAGAGGTCGCGCAGACCGAGTCAACAGGACTTTCCATCCGCCGCAATGATAGTCGTGTCGATTAAGCCTAACAGGGCATTCCGTCCGCAGCAGTGATGGTCGCGTCGACCAAATCCGACAGGCGTTCTATAATTTTCCAATGGTGGCGTCGTCCATTTTGGCAAACAGCGTCGTAGCATAAGCGCTATGTATCTTCAATTAATACAGCACAACCCGTTAATATAGTCTTAGCGCCGTGACTCTTTATCCGATTTAACTGTTGAAAATAAATGCGAATCAGAAATATTACCGCGAATACTTTCGGTAACTCAATTCGTATAAAGAAACGTAATGGCGGAAAAATGACTCGTCACGCAGGACGATCCGAAACGTAGGACGAACGACAAACGAATGCTCGCAGAGCGGCAAGCACGCAACGGCAAACAAAATACGCGCACGCGTTGTTACGAGTTCTCGAACTCTCTGTCTCTGTGTCGCTAGGCGGACTGCGCCACGCGCGGATTATGCAACACTAACATAGAAAGCAGTAGCGGTAGCTACCACTAACGCCATCCGCTGTAGTTCAATAGAACTATAATTCTCACTAACAACTATCGCGTCGACAAATATATAATCTCCCTAGTTTTTTTTTTTACTTTTTAACAGTTCGATAAAAAAACTAGTTGAGTAAAAAAAAATTCTCCCGATGGAAACAAGAAAAACTATCGTAAAACATTGTGTATAAATTTGAAGCAAATCGGTCCAGCCGTTCTCGAGATATTCTGAGAACCGTGAACCGTGTCACATTTTACGCCGGCCACGAGAACAGCGCTCCGAGGGAATAAATTCCCTTAAAAAAATTTGTGAACGTGCCTCAATGTAGATACTTTTAAATAAAAAAAACCCGGATTGAATCGAATTAATAGTTTCCAAGATAAAAATTCCCGAATTTCACCTTTTTTTCTTGCGGTCTAATCATATGTTTCCCCTTAATTATTATAATATTCGCGCACCACCAATCGCGCCGTGCTTTTATTTAGCCCGCTATCTATATCTGATAAATATATTAAGTATAATAAAATAACTCAATAACTTTATTAATATTTATATAATAACTTTATTGATATAACATTAATATAATTATCATATTTGTATTATCTTTACAGAAGATTATAGAAGGTGTTCAAAATAACTTCCATTTTCTTCCGCACATAACGCGATTCTTCGCATTATGTTTTCTCGCACTTTCGATAACATTACGGGTGTAATTTCTTGACAGGCTGCTTCTATTTTTTGTATAAATTCGTTTCTACAAGGTGGCAGCATCTCATAAACCTGATCTCGTATGTAACCCCATACAAAAAAATCCATAGGTGTTAAGTCAGGAGAGCGTGGGTGCCATTCATGCAGAGTGCTATGGATGCCTATCCATCTGTTAGGAAATCTTTGATGTAATATATTACGAGCAAAAAGGGATGTATGAGCAGGATGGCCATCTTGTTGAAAAATAATATTTGGTAATACAGCCAATGGAACATCTTCTAATAAATTAGGTAGTGTTTTCTCCAGGAAAGCGAAATAAACTTCTGCTGCTGCTCTAACATTAATATTTTCCGGAAAGAAATACGGCCCGATAACTTGATTATCTAAAATTCCCATCCAGACATTAATATGGAATTGGCCCTGGATGTGTGTTTCTTTTCGGCAATGAGGATTTTCCTCCGCATAATGATGTTCATTATGTCTGTTTATGCGCCCATTATTGCGGAAAGTGCATTCATCTGTCCAGAGAATTCTCCTCAAGAAATAATAATTAGCGATGTTGTTTATGTCATATGTTGTTATCACGCGGCTGCGGCGAGTACGCATAATTATTTTTGAAACGCAGCGGATTGCTACTCGGTCCGTTTACCTTTTCTTCTGCGCTCGCTCCGGCAATCGCTTCTTGCAAAATTGCAAAATGCTGAGCTCGGACGAGTAACTTGATCTCATCTCTCAATTCTAATTAGAAATTCTGTAATGCCTGTTGTTCAATCGTTTCTAATATAGTTCGCTTGCTTTCTATGGTGTAATTTCTTCCTTCTATCATGGAATCGTATAATTCCATAGCTAATTTATCTGCTCTTAATCCGAATGCTCTTGCGCTTTCTCCAGATTTTTGGTTGAGTGTATTAAAATTAACACATAATACTCTAATTGCAAGTGTGTGGTACTTTTTCGGCTCAAATAACAAACTTCTAACTCTTTCTTTAATTGTGCGAAACATTGTATCTCGTATCTCTCGCGTTTGAAAATCTATCATTGCTTTTCCTTTTAATTTTGTACATACCACTGCTTTTAATAATATTTCTTTTTCTATCGGATTTATGTTTTTTATTGCGTATGACGCGGCGCTCAAAAATTCTTGTAATTTATTCGATGTTCCGTCGAACTCGAAAATCATGTCTCGTGCCTCTTTTAAACGTAGATATCCGATAGCGCGATCCGCTTAATTCCGAATATTATATGACGTTCGTCCATACGTAACTTCGAACGGGAGGTTACTTATTTGCTAGTGTCTCGCGTGAAATTCGCGGCGTTTAAGATTCGCCGTTTCTAACTGATTTACGCGATCTTGTAAGTTGCGGATTCCATGTAATATCTCGTCGAGAATGGAATCTCTATCGTCCGGCTGTAATCCGGGCATTTGGCTACGATTATTCGCCGGGGTTCTCCTTTGAGATAGCACTCCATTTAGACGGTTTATTTCTTCATCTATTTCCTCTGGGGTTACCAGCGCATTTTCATTGTTCGCGTCGCGGTTGTTAATTGCTGCTTCCGCCATCTTGATTACGTTTACGTTTTTTGGTGCTGAGTAATATTCTTGCGGGTTGAATATGTTGCTATCATACAAAGTCAATGAGAACTCTTGTCTTTGTAATAGTCTACTGGTCGTACTGTCCGCGTCTTCAGATTGTGCGTACGCGTGCGAGGGGTGAAGTCTATTTTCCTCGGAACAGTTATTATGTCCTATTAAACTCGCGTCTAAATCGTCGAATTGAAATTCGCGTTCGACTACGATGTTAGAATGTAATTCCGGTTCTGATCCGCTTTCACTTGAGTAGTACGCGTCTAAATTTCTGCGCACGGTTTCGCGATTGTCGCTTACGACTTCTTTGGTCGTTTGAACGGGACTTAACGGGCTATTTTTACGCGCTCGTCGTGACGTCTTGCTATGGAGTTACGATTAGTTTAGTTCCGTAAGTGGATTATCGCTTTCCGACATCTACGGTAATTGCGCTTTACATAAATTGCTTAATCGACTTACATTAAGGTCGCTAGTCGCATGCTGCTGGTCGGTGCTCGTGCTGCTTTATCAGTCGGTGAGCCTCCGTTGAAGTAGGTCGGTGCCGTCTCGGGTTACGCTGAACGTTGGTCCCTCGTCGGCTGCTACCGTGTGTTCCGCTGTTGTCGAATCTGGCTGCTGTGTCTCCGTTGAGGATGTTGCACCGCCTTAACGATTCACTTTTTCTGTTTCAGCTGCCGTTCCCGTCTTCCTGCCAGTGGATCCCAGACCGCTGCCACCAGTTGTTGTACCCCTTTTTTGCGGAGAGGCACTTGGATTCTTTTTGGTCCACGGAGGATACGGAGTTGATAGAAATAAACGGCACTTTTGAATAAAGGATAACTTTTAATAATTACTCTGCGTTACAATCGTTATTCGCGTTGATGCCCGTCACTGCTCTGGTTCCCGACTCTCATTACCCTCTCGTCTGCTTCTCTCGTTCCGTTTTGTTCGCTCGTTCGTCCTTTGATTTCGCTGAGTTGCCCGATCGGATGTAGGCCAATCGCGCAACTCATTATTTTGATTTCTCTTTGTCTCGTGGGCGTTTATACTAATACCGTTTCTTATAATACTCTGTTTGGTACATAACTTTAAATAATAATGTTTCTGTGGTGTATGTACATGTGAGAGCGCGGATGGGAGAGTGCAGAGAGTGGGGAGAGCCGGAGCAACGCCGGCACTTCGATGTAACGAGCCAGTCAGTCAAATAAATACTCTAGCCCACACCCGATCTCGATCGATACCTTCCCCCGCCTGAACGAGGAAGATACAGAGCAGATGGCGACGAGGCTAAAATCATTATAATCGCAGATGCGTGTAAGGGTGAATGGCGGAATCGGACGAGACGAAAAGCGGACTGGCCTGGATACATAAGCTACGTAAGGAAGAAGTACTTACGGAGCTGCGGAGCAGAGGAATTCCGGCGAACGAAATCAGCAAGTTGGACGAATTGCGCCGAATATTGAGAATAGCGGTACAGACCGAACAAGAGGCCAACGAGGAGGAAAAATCGAACGAAGACGAAATCGAAGACGAGCCGGTAATGGAATACTCAACGCAACTCGATTTCAAAATTGAAGTTGACGATGGGGAACAAATCGTAGAACGGGTAGAGTTCTATTTCGAAGCAAAAGGCATAACAGATGCGAATAAGCAAAGGGCGATTTTTCTGACGAAAATCGACGCAGAGGCCTACGCGGTAGTACGAAAGGTATGCGCACCAGCAAAACCGAAAGACGTGACGCTAGCGGAAATCATAAAAAAAGTAAACGAATACATAAAATCGAAAGCCAATGTGACAGTGCTTCGATCGAGGTTCCGGGAACGGATACAAGCGGAGAAGGAATCAGTGGCACAATACGTGGCCATACTACGGAACCTAGCAACCGAATGTAAATTTGCATCAGAAGATGAAGCAATAAAAAACCAACTGCTTAGTGGAATCCGGAATAAGGATATTAAAATTGCCCTATTCCGAATGACGGCGCTCACGCTTGACTCAGCGATTGGAACAGCAACAGCCATCGAAGAAGCACAAAAGGCAGACAAATTCAAGGTTGAAGCCGAAGAAGAGAATAACAACTCGAACAAGGAAGAGAAAACGGAGATCGACCGTTTACAAACACACGGTAGGAACTACGGGGGACTGCGAGAAAATCTGAGGAATGCGCGTACGAAGCGTTATAGACAGCCACCCTCACCAACTCAACGCAATCAACAATATCGTCCATCGACATCAGGGCCGTCAAGAGGGCCTATGACAAGACCGCGATGCTTCTGCTGTGGAAAACCAGGCCATGTGAGGGACGATTGTTGGTATCGAGAATGGACCTGCAACGGATGCGGAGCACGGGGACATCTACAAGCCAATTGCAAGGAGCGGACGCAACACGAGAAAAAGCCGGTCAAGAAGATGCAGCAAAACAAAGAATCGAGCGAGTCCGAGCCGGAGTCGGAATGGTATGCAGATTTGTTTTCGGTTAGAAAGAAATCGAGTAAATGTAATTCAATTAGAGTAAAACCACAATTTCTATAGGTTAAAGTAAAAGAGCGAGAGTTGAACATGGAGGTCGACGGCGGCGCGGATGTCTCATTGATAAGCGAAAAGGAGTACAAGGATATTTTTGCGGAGATACCATTAGTCGCCTCGGAGACAACACTAAGTTATTACGGGGGTGAAGAAAGCGAACCGATAGGAATGTTAAGAGATGTAAGCGTGAAATACGGAAAAATTAAAACGACGGGAAAACTATACGTGATGGGAAAGACCGGAAAACCCCTACTCGGGCGCGATTGGTTACATAAATTAGGGTTGTGGCCGCTAGGGATAGAGCAGTCCGAACAAAAAATAACGGAATTAAAACAAATGAAACAACAGACGAAAGAAGAGGGGAAAATTCAAAAAACGGTAGGACAGCTCTTCACTAAGTATTCTAATTTATTCTCGCCAAGACTAGAGAACTATACGAAATCAAAATTTGTGATTAGAATGAGAGTCAGAGCGGTACCAACGTATATAAAACCGCGAACGCTACCCTTCGCGTTAAAGGACAAGGTAGGCGCGGAAATCGACAGATTAGTGGGAAAGGGAGTTCTCTCACCGGTAGAAACTAGCGAATGGGGGACGCCAATCGTACCGGTCGTAAAAAAGCGATGGCAGTCTAAGAATATGCGGCGATTACAAGGTAACCGTAAATCCGAAATTGTTAATTGATAGACACCCATTACCCCGGATTGAACACCTTATTGCGAATTTACAGAGGGGAGTTTTCTTTTCGAAAATAGACCTGAAAGAGGCCTACGCGCAGGTACTGGTGAGCGAGGAATCAAAACAAATACTAACGATAAGTACACATAGAGGTTTATTCCAACCGAATAAGTTACCGTACGGCATAGCCTCGGCACCGGGATTCTTCCAAAGACAAATGGAGCAGATCTTTGCAGGAATGCTGGGCATAAATGTATTCCTCGACGACATAATTATTACCGGCAAAGCGCTGGAAGAAACCGTACAGAGAACAAGCCAAGTCCTTGATAAATTGAGCGAATGCGGGTTGAAATTAAAAAAAGAAAAATGTGAACTATTAGTCCGTAAAATTCGATATTTGGGCGTGGAAATAGACGAACACGGGGTACACGCACCGCAAGAACGAGTAGACGCAATAGATAAAGCACCGGCACCAACAACAAAAAGGGAATTGCAAGCTTTTCTGGGAATGTTAAATTACTACGCTAAATTTATCAAGGATCGGGCCACGAAACTGTATCCATTGTACGATAATTTAAAAAGGGATAAATTTCACTGGACGAACACATGTCAAAAAGCCTTTGAAACAGCTAAACAGGAACTAAAATCAACCAAGGTACTTATAAATTACGACCCAAATAAAAAAATAAGTTTAACGTACGACGCATCAGACTACGGCGTCTCGGCGATACTTGCACATGTGACTCCAGAAAATGAACGGCCGATAGCATATGCATCGAAAACAGTGTCGATGAGCGAGCGCAACTACGCACCAATTGACAAGGAGGCCCGCGCGATCGTGTTCGGCGTAACAAAATTTTATGACTATTTGTACGGGCAAAAATTTGTGTTAAAAACGGACCACCAACTGGTACGAATCTTTGGCCCAAAAAAAGGCATACCGGTTATGGCAGCACGTAGACTGCAGAGATATGCAAGTTTTTTAAGCGCGTTTGATTACGACATCGTATACGTACGTTCGGAGAACAACAGCGCGGATGGGCTTTCAAGACTTCCAACCCCAGCGACAAAGAAAAGATTAGATTCGAAAAAGGAATTTACGCACTTAAACCTGGTACAGCAGGGACCATCTACCTGTTTTAACGACAGGGTCGTCGCGAGACAGACGAGGAAAGACACATTATTAGCCCAAGTTACGAGGTATATACTGGAGGGGTGGCCGAAGCGAAAAACAATTCCAGAAATATTACGACCGTTTGAAACACGAAAAGATGAATTAACCATAGAACAAGATTGTATTATGTGAGGGTATCGGGTAGTCATTCCGGAAAAATTAAAAGACCGAATAATCAAATAATTGCACGCAACACATTCGGGCGTAGTAAAGATGAAAGCGGTTGCACATTTATTTTTCTGGTGGCCAAAGATTGATAACGATATTGAGAACGTGGCGCGAACATGCCACCATTGCGTAGAATTTAGAGACGATCCACCGAAAGTAGAACTAAAGCCATGGAAATGGCCGGAAAAACCGTGGCACAGAGTGCACACCGATTTCATCGGACCATACAAAAATCACAATTTTTTATTGTTAATAGATGCGAAAACGAAATGGCCACAAGTATTTTTAATGAAATCAACAACAACGGAAGCCACAATAAAGGTCTTCAGGAATATGTTTTCACGCTTCGGGCTCCTTTCCAGTTAGTTAGCGACAACGGACCTCAATATACGAGCGAGGAGTTTAGCAAGTTTCTAAAAAAATTAGGAGTAATACACACCTTCTCGTCAGTAAAACATCCGGCGACGAACGGCGCCGCCGAAAATTTTGTTAAGACATTTAAGAGAAAACTAAAGATACTTTTGAAAACGGGAGAATCAGTCCAAACGGCAAAAGACAGAATCTTATTTGATTACCGGTCAATAAAACATTGCACAACGGGCGAGTCACCGGCAAAATTAATGCTAGGCCGCGAACTGAGAACCAGATTTGACCTATTACGCCCCGACATAGGAAAAAAAGTAGAACGCGAGCAGAACAATCAAACACGAAATACAGGAGGAAAGAGAGTAGTACAATTTCAAGAAAAAGAGGTAGTATGGGCAAAAGATTTCAGTAAGAACGCACCGCAATAGGTAAAAGCCGAGGTTATTAAAAAATTAGGACCAGTGACGTACAAGATTATATTAGATTCGAGACTAATAGTAAAGCGACACGTAGATCAAATAGTGAGGGGACCTAAACAGACTGAGAGGGCCCTAGGGGACGAGCCGAAACAAGAAACAAACGACAAGGTTCCCTTGCGGCGGTCAGCGAGACTAGAACTCCGAAAGGGTACGGAACATTGTAAGCCGACAACGAAAAGATTGTAAACCGAGTTAAAATTAAGAAGGGAGGAATGTGGTGTATGTACATGTATGAGAGCGCGGATGGGAGAGTGCAGAGAGTGGGGAGAGCCGGAGCAACGCCGGCACTTCGATGTAACGAGCCAGTCAGTCAAATAAATACTCTAGCCCACACCCGATCTCGATCGATACCCCCGCCTGAACGAGGAAGATACAGAGCAGTTTCTTAATCCTATTTTGTAATATTAATTTAAGGCCGCAATACAATGAAGTCATAGGATTTTTGGATGAGATTGAAGGCCCAAAGCTGGTGGGCAAGACTCAGCATTATCGATTACTTAAGTTCATCTTAAATAATAACAGCCAACATCGTATTCAAGTGGTAGCGTAGAACGATGAAATAAACAGAATACAGGTTTATGTACAATCTAATAAGGTATAATAAGTAATTTGTAATTTATTTTTCTTTTCAACTTTAATACATTATTATTTTTTATAAACAATTATTAGCTATGTTTAAACAAAACAAAGTAGTTAATCTCCTTATCAAGCGATTAAATGTAATAGATTAGATCTATTAGTAAGAATAATTTAATAACTCAGTGAACAGATTAACTACTTCATCTTACTTGAACATAACCATTATACATTTCATTCCATTATATTTATGTCACAGTTAGTGTATATTAATAATTTTAATAGTACTCTAATTTATTTTTATATTATTTTTATATTTTACAGATTATACATATAGATGGTGCAAAAACAAAGAAAACAAAAATGTTAGAATTTAATCACGATACTTTACCGTATGAATTGGTTATATCTTCAAATGTTCTGATACCAATAAATTTACATATTATTAATATCTGTTAAACAGGTTTTTTTACAATACTACACTAAAGTCTATATCACTATTACACAGGCTATTATTTTAAATACACTGTCGTGATAATCAATGCATTCATGCGTCTAAATTAATATTCCAATTTTCAAAATAATAAATAACTTTTAAAATATTTTTTTGATAGGCCCGTCTTAAATACAATCTTATGTTGTTATAAATTACAAGAGCCTAATTTTTAAATTTTCTTACAAAAATACAAGTTTATACAAGTTAATTGACTTAAAATCATGTTACAGACAATCAACTTGCAACTTTTCTGTAAAAGTAAAATTTACACAAACGCTTCTCTTACGATAAATTTAAGAATCAAGCTCGAGAACCGTATTAGCATCTTAGGACATTACTTAGGACGATCTTAAAAACGGAACTATGGACCAAAGAGGGAAATCTTTTACCTTTCAATTCTGACCTCCTACCTTTCATTATACAAGATAAACAAAATAAAATGACTGTTTGAAACGTACAAGCTCGCGCAGGAGCCTGAGCTCAAGAATTATAGAAAAGGGAACGATACTTTTCTTGTTGTTACGTCGGTAAAGAGATTGTGTATTTCCATGGCAGTTATGTTATAATCAATGAATATATTGTAATAAATGTTATACAGAGAACACATAGCATAAATACAAAATAAGATAATGTTGAATTATCAATGCATAATCCTTTCTCATGTGTCACTACAAGAAGTTAATCTCTCATCATAAATGATTGTAAGAACTCAGATTTCCGTTATTTGTATCTCAATCAGAGAAAAACAATCAAGTGATTTCATTACTTAAATCTGTTTGAAGAAAGGATTATACAAGTTAAACATATTATTCAAAACACATTACATAAATATAGCAAGAATATACAAAGCATAAATAAGTTGAAGTACTGTGTCAACTAGTAATTCGTCGAAAATAATCCTTAGATGTATATATATCTCTCACTTAACAAGTAAGCAAATAAACATATGGAAAGTAAAGCAATCGAGAGAATGTTTAGGCTTATATAAATTTTGTGCGAGATTCTACAACTACAATATAATGTACTTTCTTTCTATTAATTGACACAGTAACTTCCGCAATATATCAAGTTATATAAGTATTTCAAGTAAGTATGGTAAACAATTCGATAAATGAAGAGCGAACTCAATTAAATGATAATTAACTTTTCGTATGTAATACGGTGTTTCGTAAACGTTAATAGCTGGTAAATAGCCACGGGTCGAATCGCAATATTCGTTAAGATAATATCGACTATGCGTAAATATCCGAATCATGCGTGCATCGATAATGTAAGTTAAATTACTACACATCGAGAATCAATGACTTTATTCGCGGATTGCAATCATTCAAAATGACTTTAAGTTCGACTGAGCTCAGACCGATAATTAATTCCGGAATATTTAGGCAGCAATATAGCCTTTCTGCGAGGATGTAATTCGTCGCCCCGTGAGTTATGCGAGGATGCTATCCATCGCCCCGTGCTTTCTCGAACTCTGTAATCAGACGATCGCATTTTATGATGACATTGCATTCATCATAATCCGCTTGAGAGTTGCCGATCAATCTCGTAAGTGATCTCTGAGTTACACGAGTTCGAAATGTTACCTGAAAGCATCCGCCGTTGTTATCTCTGGATAGGATAGTCATTGACCAAAACCGTGAGGGCCTGTGCAAAGGGCTAAGATGGCCGCTTCTTTCCGTTTTACCGAGGCCTCGTCGCAATGGCTAAGTTCGTCCTTCCTTCAGTCGTATCTAGCGAGGTACTTTCAATCGCCTCTGAGCAGGGCTGCAATGCCTCCTCTGATATTACGGAGACGTCCTCGTTGTTTCTGTCTCAGACTCAATAGTCTGGCGGATTTCAATCGCGTAGCAATTATACGTATATCCGACGCCGAAGTAATGATAAAAGAACGCGACTGTACGCCTCGCTAGCCGGAAGACGAATACCTTCCCGGCGGGCTTCACGTTCATCCCGACACGTTCACGCTTGCGCAGTATCGTCAATCCGTGCCTTTTTCCGGCGCTGGGGCGCAACGTGGTCGTCGCAGCGCTCGCGAAACACTTAACGCTAAAGATAACTAGGGAACTGTAACACCGATGCCATCTATGAGCATTCTACCGAATCGCCACTTATAAATCCACTATGTTCACAGATGTCTACATCTACACAATCTCTTCACGCTTTTTATTGCCCGTTTTTAACATTTCGCCCGTCTTCGTTTATTGTAGATAACGAATCAACTATGAAGTTTCTGTATCAATTGGAAAAGGACAAAGTTTAGTGATAGGTCTTTGTAATTCAGAAATTTGCGTACGTACCGTAACAACTCTAGTATGACCTTCTTGATCAGGATGAGTCTTAACAACCCGACTTAAAGGCCACTTCGCTGGAGGATACCTCTCATCAACTACTAAAACCAAAAAACCTTCTTTTATAGATGGAACAGCATTGTTCCACTTGTATACCGCAAGATATCTTTGCAGACAGTCACGTGACCATTGTTTTCAAAAGTCTTCTAGCATTTTTCTTAGGAGTTGCCACCGAGAAAGGTGAGAGACCTTAACGCCGTCTAACGATGGTTCGGAAATAGTAGTCAGAGCCTGCCCTATAAGAAAATGACCCGGGGTCATTGGATCCTCAGACTGCGGACAAAGGGGTCGAGAATTCAACACAGCTTCTATCTGAATTAGCAAAGTATTCATCTCTTCGTACGTAAGCTGTTGATCACCGGCTACCTTGTTCAAATGCGTTTTAACCGATTTAACGCCAGCCTCCCATTTTCCTCCGAAATGAGGAGCCGCAAATGGATTGAACTTCCACTGAGTTCCGTCCTTAGCGAGAAGCTTAGCTAATTCTTCTGACTCCTTGGAGCTGGCTAGAAAAAGCTTACAAAGCTCGGGCATCTGCTCCTTTAAAATTAGTACCGCAATCACTAGATAACGTTGAACAAATTCCTCGACGAGAGGTGAAACGTTTGTACGCCGCTAAGAAAGCATCAGTTGTGTAGTCCGTAACCAATTCTAAGTGTATAGCCGAAGTCGAGTAACAAACGAACAAAGCTATGTAAGTCTTGTAGGTCTTTGCATTCCTACCTTTCCATGTTTTCGTGGTAAACGGACCTGCATAGTCCACTCTCGAATGCTCGAAAGATCGAGACGGGTTTATCCTTTCAGTAGGTAACTGACCCATGATTTGATGTGCTCTTTCCTGGCGAAACCGAGTACAGACTACACATTTGAGTATGAATGATCAAACTACGACTCGACCTCCAATTATCCAATAATTGTTCCTAATAAAGGAAAGAGTATCCTGAACTCCTCCATGGAATGTACGAGCATGAGCGTCAACAATAACCAAAGAAGAAAGCTTTTTTAAAGGCGCAACCTTTGTTTTAGAAGCTATAAAGCAGACTGTGACTTTACCTTCGCTCGAGGTTACCCTGGCAAAAACAACTGCAGCCATGGCCTGTTGCGAGGCATCGCAGTATCCGTGTATTTCAATAAGTGAACTAGCTGTCCAACCTATTTATCGTGGAAATTCGAATTTCGGCGTATTGTGTAAACTATTTACAAAGTCTGTCCATTTTTTGATTAGTTTTTCCGGCAATGGGTCATCCCAATCTAACTTAATTGACCATAACTCTTGCACAAATATCTTGCCGACAATAGTAACAGGCGACAAAAAAACCCATTGGATCGAAAAATTTAGCAATCGTAGACATAACAGTCCGTTTTGTGATAGTTGTCAATGTAGGGAGCTCGAATGTAAATTCAAACGAATCCGTTAAAGCGTTCCAAGACAACTCCAGTACGTGAACAGTCTCATCTTTATTAAATGAAATCGAATGAGATGTAATCTTTCTATCGGGTGGTATGTTTTCCAAAACATCAGGGTGATTGCTCATCCATTTCTTCAACAAGAAACCGCCCGCCATGCAGAGCTTGTCCAAATGAGCAACTTTATTTTGAGTTTCCTGAATAGAATCCGCTCCGCCATGAAATTCGTCTACGTATCTACCTTTCTCCATGATTGGAATAGCTAAAGGATATCGATGTCCTTCATCCTTTATCAACTGTACGAGAGCACGTATGGCTAAGAAGGGTGAGCAAACCTGACCATAAGTAACAGTTGTGAGCGCAAAAGTTGTGATTTGTGACAATGAATCTAACCAAAAGATCCTCTGATAGTCCCAATCCGACGGGTCTACCTTCATTTGTCTAAACATTTTTTCGATGTCAGCTATGAAAACATAAAGAAAGAGGCGGAACCAGAGGAGTACGTCGAACAAATCAATTTGCAACTTAGCACCTGTGTGCAATAAATCGTTGAGTGACACGCCCGTAGTTGTTGGACTCGACCCGTTAAACACAACTCTCAACTTAGTGGTCAGACTCTGTTCTCGTAATACGCCATGGTGAGGGAGATAGTACACCAAAGAGGGCTCCGATTCTGATGAAGGCACTATCTGCACGTGACCTAAGTTTCTGTACTCTACCATAAAATCCGAGTAAAGATTAAAATAATTAGAATTTGTCTTAAATCTGCCAGACAAACTCCTGATTATTCGCAAAGCCTTATCTTTTGAGTTGCCAAGTTTAAACGGATTTGATTTGAAAGGAAGTCTAATAATATATCTCCCAGTTTCGTCTCTCTTATGCGTAGAAAGGAAGTGATCCTCGCAATCCTATTCTTCTTTAGAAAGTATTGGAATTTTCGACGAAGAAACTTCCTCTAATTCCCAGAATTTATAAACTAAATCGTAAAGTTCTTGGCTAATCGACACGTGATAGCTTTGTCTATTAACTAAGGAAGTTTCAAGCGTAGTTGGTCTCGAAATTACCCAGCCCAACTTGGTAGCTTGCGCTACTGGCGTTCCAACATCACCTTTCATTAGTTTACTTTCGAGTAAAGCAATCGAGAGAATGTTTAGGCTTATATAAATTTTGTGCAAGATTCTACAACTACAATATAATGCACTTTCTTTCTATTAATTGACACAGTAACTTCCGCAGTAAATCAAGTTATATAAGTATTATGTACGTGAGCAGGTAGTAAGTCTACACAATGTATAAAATAACTCGTCTTTATTGCGTGCGAGGCAGCGGTCATGCGACCGAGTCGGCTGTTACAATATGTCTGCCCGAAGGCTCTTATTCTTTTTGGCGGGACCGGAAACTCACTATCGTGCCCTCTTGCGGTTGTACTCTTATGGCTATCGTGCCCTCTCGCGGTTTGCACTCTCAGGGCGGTTTATTCAACTTACGAACATAACAATAAGTATTTCAAGTGAGTATGGTAAACAATTCGATAAATGAAGAGCGAAGTCAATTAAATGATAATTAACTTTTCGTATGTAATACGGTGTTTCGTAAACGTTAATAGCTGGTAAATAGCCACGGGTCGAATCGCAATATTCGTTAAGATAATATCGACTATGCGTGAATATCCGAATCATGCGTGCATCGATAATGTAAGTTAAATTACTACACATCGAGAATCAATGACTTTATTCGCGGATTGCAACCATTCAAAATGACTTTAAGTTCGACTGAGCTCAGACCGATAATTAATTCCGGAATATTTAGGCAGCAATATAGCCTTTCTGCGAGAATGTAATCCGTCGCCCCGTGAGTTATGCGAGGATGCTATCCATCGCCCCGTGCTTTCTCGAACTCTGTAATCAGACGATCGCATTTTATGATGACATTGCGTTCATCATAATCCGCTTGAGAGTTGCCGATCAATCTCGTAAGTGATCTCTGAGTTACACGAGTTCGATATGTTACCTGAAAGCATCCGCCGTTGTTATCTCTGGATAGGATGGTCATTGACCAAAACCGTGAGGGCCTGTGCAAAGGGCTAAGATGGCCGCTTCTTTCCGTTTTACCGAGGCCTCGTCGCAATGGCTAAGTTCGTCCTTCCTTCAGTCGTATCTAGCGAGGTACTTTCAATCGCCTCTGAGCAGGGCTGCAATGCCTCCTCTGATATTACGGAGACGTCCTCGTTGTTTCTGTCTCAGACTCAATAGTCTGGCGGATTTCAATCGCGTAGCAATTATACGTATATCCGACGCCGAAGTAATGATAAAAGAACGCGACTGTACGCCTCGCTAGCCGGAAGACGAATACCTTCCCGGCGGGCTTCACGTTCATCCCGACACGTTCACGCTTGCGCAGTATCGTCGGTCCGTGCCTTTTTCCGGCGCTGGGGCGCAACGTGGTCGTCGCAGCGCTCGCAAAACACTTAAGGGGATCCTAAAGCCGTCTGTAATACCGGCTTTTTTTCTTAGCACTAATCTTTTAATTGACTTTATAGAAATGCAAAATTCTTGTCTAGAATTAAAGTACGCATCAAAATCTAGGTCATGGTGGTCAAATTTATATCGAAAACGAAAAAAAATTAATATTTTTGTTAATTTTTGGTATACGTGACGACAATATTTGCTTTGTACAAAAATTCCACGATAAATATCCACAAAATTAGACCGGCATGACCTAGGAACAACATTTAAGAACAATATCGTGCAATTAGATCTAAGATTGAAAACCTAGAAAAAAAGATTACTTTATATAACTTTTATATGTGCAAAAGCACATTCAGGTTGACAGGATAAGCAGTATTGCGTGTGGCAAGAGATGGCGCAGTAATCGAACAAAGACAGATGCCTCTCGTTAGACAAGGACAGATATAGATATATGACAAGAAAACAGAATTAGAAATGTTGACATTACCGACGTCGAGGAAGTTCAGCTTTCACTTTAGGATCCCCTTAATGCTAAAGATAACTAGGGAACTGTAACACCGATGCCATCTATGAGCATTCTACCGAATCGCCACTTATAAATCCACTATGCTCACAGATGTCTACACCTACACAATCTCTTCACGCTTTTTATTGCCCGTTTTTAACAATGACCAATTTTGATCTTCAAAAATATTGTTTTTAAAGAAAAATGTTTCAAAAAAAGTTGCGATGTTTTAAAGGGGATATAAGTTGAAGTTATAGGATATTTTATTACTATTTTTTGAGATATTCAAAGTAAAAATCTAAATATCTTTTAAGTGATACTCTATCATGAACTAAATATAAAAAAAACTAAATATTCGAAAATTACCAAATTTTCCTTGAATATTTAAAGAAATATTGTTGCGCTCGCCGAGTCCGCGTTCACGTCTCACCGCTCGTTCTCTCACTCGCTCGCGCAACCGGCACTCGCGGTCAATGAGGCGACACAATATTAGAAAAGGAAAGACTCGTTTATTAGAGCAAACGGATGTAAATACAGAATCGAGCCGTCACGTTCGCTCGGAGACGGAGGCTCGGAACAACAACAACCGAAAAACAGTAAATCGATAAATCAATAACAGCTGGTCGTCAGGGACGCTTCGCAACTCGCCGCCTTGTAACGGGTGTCAGAGCACGGGCGCAACAATATTAAACAAATAAAAAAATAATTCAGATAAATGTTGTTCATTAATTAGTAAGAAAAGATAATACAATAAAAAAATTCAGGTTTCTGTTTAAAAAAATAAAATTGATCATGAATGATGTTGAAAATCGTTACCTACAAATAAATTATAACATCAATTTATGTCCTCTTAAAAATATTAAAACTTTTGTTGAAAACATTTTTCTCTAGAAACAATAATTTTGAGATAAAATTTTGTCACGTTTTATTTTATATCTAACTTAACTCAAGTGACATGTATTTCAAAAAAAAAGATGTGAAATCTTGATTTTCTTCTTCACAAAATTATATTACCTAACTTAACTCAAGTGACATGTATTTCAAAAAAAGATGTGAAATCTTTAAATTAAATTGCGCCAATTGTAAAGAGAATATGTATATTGCTTTGAAAGATAATTGTTATGCAACTACTTTAAAGAAATAAAACCCAAGTAGTATCTTCGTATTCCTATTCAAGGGTCTTTCTATTCTAACCAAAGTGGTAATAGCTTCTTAATTCTCTTTAACAAATTTTTAATATTACAAAGAATCATTATAATTACAAAAAATTAAAGAAGTAACAGTACAAAATAAAAATATTTAATTAAAACAAAATAAATAAATTTTTCTTGTAAAAAAACTTGGCGCTGCTAGACTTTGAAATTTAAACATTAGTACTAAAATTTTTGATTAAATAAAAAAACAATAAACATAATTTAAGGAAGAATGCGACAGGAGAAAAAAAGCAGCGCCAAGTTTTTTTACAAGAAAAATTTATTTATTTTGTTTTAATTAAATATTTTTATTTTGTACTGTTACTTCTTTAATTCGTTGTAATTAAAATGATTCTTTGTAATATTAAAAAGGGCCTAGCGGAGTAAGCATGTGAAATCGGCCCTTGATCATACAAAGCTGACATTAATGTCACAAGTTAGTACCAATATGATAAAACTTTCCACCAAATATTATTTTTAAAAATTCATTTTTTTAGAAGTAATGCAGAGAGAAAGTAAAATAAAGAAATGTATTTTTCTCAAAAACCACTTGACCGATTTTGATGAAAAAAATATGTTATGTAGACTAATACAACTAATTACCAAAAAAATGTCCAAAATGTTTGCCAAAAAAAACAAAAAAAATATTTGAATTTTTTAATATTTTTTTAGGGTGATATTTTCGAGGTACCCCTTTGAATTTTTTACGAGAATTTCTCTTAAAATGTCCACTATAACATATTTTTTTTTCAATTTTTTTAAAATGGTGGAACATAGTTAAAAATACGTAAGCGTCGCATCACTCCGGCGCACAGTGCAGTGCCATTCCGCGTTGCGGGTGTTCGATGTAACTTTAATAGCACATATGTACGTCTGCAATTAGCCTATAATGTGTATACTTTTTAATTTTTATAGTTTCCAGAGTTTACCACGTGGAGGTTGCAGAACGGTTTTAAACTCCTTATCGGGGTGCTTTTTTAACATGAGTCCCCTCGCCTCTCACTATATTTCCGTAAAATCGGGGTGCTTTTTTAACGTGAGTACCTTCGCCTCTCACTACGTTTCCGTAAAATCGGAGTGCTTTTTTAACGTGAGTCCCTTCGCCTCTCACTACGTTTCCGTAAAATCACCGTCGAGCTATCGTCTGGACAGGAGACGTGACTATGTCACGTCACAGTGTGCGTGCAATGTAGCGTGCTATCCTTGTCTATATCTTTGTCTATACAAGGACAGATACAGTCAATAACATGGAAAATGGTAATTTTGTCGGTTATACAGACGGCTCCAGCATCCCCTTAAAGCGTATACGGGCTGACGAGTTAATAAATTTTGACTACTTTGATCTCTCATATCTCTGGAATCAATTCTCACCTCAACTTAAAAATTTTTTGTGATTGATGTCTTGTCATAAGGTATCATTTGATACACAATTCAGTTCCAATATCGCGGGACCAAAAATAGGCGAAAAAACCACTGATTTTGGGGTCACTCTTTAAATGTGAAAAATATAAAATTATTTCAATAAGTTCTCGAATCGTCCCCAATCAGAAATAGATATTAATCACGTAGAAACGAATTTCCTAATTGGTCTGAGTTATTCGATACAAATGTTCTAGTTTAAATGCGACACTACTTTGTAAAATGTTAAGTTATTGTTTTCTCTACTCTACGATCAATATAGCAATCTTTATAAATTTCTTTCTTTCTAAATATAAATATTCTACACAATCGAAAAACTATTTTACAACATGAGTAAAAAACGAAGTCAAAAAGCGAAATAATCAATTTTGATGCGATTAAAGGGGATTAAATCATCAATGGCAATTGTATTAAACTCTAGTCCATACTGACTAAGAATCGCGGATTATGCGTGAAAATTGTAGAGTTTCTTGACAACTCTTATGTACAGATGGATTCAAGGGTTTCTAGCTTCATCTGGTCCCATGCTACTTGTTCAGCATGTCCGTTTATTATCAGTTCTTCAGTAAGGAAAATTAGCTTAAAAAAAATTCAATTAATTTCAATTAATTTGCGCGTCTGCAAAAATATTCTCAAAGATTGGATAATAATAACTACTTACCCTATAATTTTGTATCATAAAATAAATATTAGTTTGAATGCGACCTTCAATCTGAGCTTGAGCAGCAACTCCCTTTGAGGAACAATTTTGTACCACATTGTAAGTTTCTGCCGACCATTTACCTGCAAAAGAGTAACATCAAAGTATAATTACATATCCAAAGATAAATAATTTTGAGTAGAGAACAATAATCTGGAAGAATAGTATACATAACGTCAATATATAGTTACCGTTCTTTGGCTGAATATTTGCTAAAAAGATTTCGATGGCTTGGAAGGGTAGGCTCAAATAATTATATTATACATCAATGACCTTACAAATTACTAAACTGCCAGTAACCACCGTGATCGAATAATCGTACTACGCTTCTCTCTCCCGATGGATCTGGACGTTCAATGCATCCTCTAATCCATTTGTTACTCCAATATACAGCCACATAATCATCTTCTGCAAAGTAAAAGGTATTGTATTGTTACGCCCGCTCGCGCCCGTGCCGAGACGTCGTTCTCGTGGGCTGAAATTGGCTTCGCTCCGCAGAAGTTTCAAGCCGAAGCGCGTCCCTTGACAACGGGGACGCATAGAATTATTGATTTAATTACCGCCTGTCAGATTGATCTGGTGACTCGAATCGTTCGGTCCGGTTTCCCAGAACTTTCTTGTATTCCGTTCTGAGTTTAAATAAACCCGAGTTTTTGTATAACGAGAGTGGTTATTTCTGCGATCCCGGAAGTACGCGGACGCGTTCGTGAGTGCGCGCGACACGAATAGCGAACGGAGCGTAACACTTTTTGGGGGCTCGTCCGGGATCGCGCGTGTGAGTGTGTGTGCCATGACGACGCTAGTTGCGACGAGAAAGAGACGCCTGGTGGACTCTTCGGAGCTTGCGACGGAGTCGGCAGCTTCAGAGACGGCAGCTCTCCAAGCCGTGCTACAGGAGATGCGGCAAATGCGCGAGGAGCAGGCGCAACGTGATGAGGAACTCGCCGCAATGCTTCGCCGGCACGATGAGGAGCTCCAATTTTTACGGGGAGACCGGTTGCCTTCTCAGGAAACACAGCTAAGTCCTTCCAATATTAGAGCGAATCGCGGTCCGGAAGTAGAAGCCGTTGGTGTGGGAAATGGCGCGCGCAGTGAAATCGGATATAAACTTAAACCTGACACGTTTGACGGTGTGGTTCCGTTGCGAGAGTTTTTCTCGCAATTTAATTTAATCGCACGCGCGAATCAATGGGACGATGCGATCAAAACCGTAGCTTTAGCGTCGTGCTTAAGGGGAAAAGCGCGTTCTGTCCTAGAATCGGTAGAAAATTTAGAGAATTTGGGTTACGAAGAACTAAAGTCCAAATTAGAACTACGTTTCGGTGAGGGGCAACTTTCGCAAAATTATTATACTCAGTTTACGAACAGAAGGCAAAGATTCGGGGAAGATTTAGCTACTTTCGGTCACGAATTGGAAAGGCTCTCTCGATTAGCTTATCCTGAGTGTCCCTACGCGGTTCGAGACAAGATCGCGTGCGCTCAATTTGTTTCTTCCCTTTCGGACGGATTTGTTAGAAGGACTCTTCAGCTAGAAGGGATTACCTCGCTGAAGTTGGCCATAGAGAGGGCAAAGGCCGTCAAAATTATACAGGGAGGAAATTTTGAAAGAAGGAGAGATTTTGAGAAGCGATTTGAGAAGGGGAAGGATAGGGGCGTGAAGAGTAATGAAAAGGAGGACGGAGATAAAAAAGTCGAAGAAAGAGGAAAGAAAGGTTATGGTTATGAGCGGAGGGATTGGAATAGAACAAAAGAGTGTTGGAATTGTGGAAAGGAGGGACATTTCCGGTTTGAGTGTCCTGAGAACAAGGGAAACTCGGTTTAGTTGCTCTCGGCGGGGGAAGAACAACTGAAGTGGGCATTACCCCGAGTGTTAATTGTTCTCAAACTTTTTCTGTTAATCGAATAAAGTCAAGTTCAAATTATTTTAGTTATAAGGGGATGTTGGATGGTAACGAGTGTTGTTTCAAAATAGATACGGGTTCGGATGTTTCGATTCTTAGTAGAAGAATGGTTAGAGAGGGCAAGCACATCATTCAGATTAAGGACAATTCTCTTAGATATCCCACTGGAGAGGTAGTTCCCATCGAATTTAAGGTCATGGCAAAAGTTCTCTTGGGAAAATATTTCGTGGAAATTCCTATGTATGTAATAGACATGGATGATGATTGTTTATTAGGTGTAGATTTCTTAAGGAAGATAAATTTAGAAAATGTTTTTGAATTTGCTTTCATTTCTTCGGAATCCGATAAAGAAAAGGTTTTGAGTTGTTCTCGAATTCAAGTTTCTTCCGAAAGAGCTCCATTCTTGAAAGAACTCTATACTAATAATTCCTCAAATTTAAATAAGGCTCAGAAAGAAATTTTTACGGATTTCTTAGAGGAGTATCAGGATGTATTTTCCGAGGAGATTGTTGCTGGTAATTGTGGAGTCGTCGAACATGTCATCAATTTAGAAGATTCTTCTCCCATTAAGCAGGTTCCTCGTCGAATTCCCTTACGAATGCGAGGGGAAGTAGAAAAGATTATTGAGGAAATGAGAAAGCAAGGGGTCATAGAAGAGTCGCAAAGTCCGTGGGTTTCTCCTGCTGTTTTGGTAAGAAAAAAAGATAGAACGTTGAGATTTTGCGTCGATTATAGAATGGTAAATGCAATAACTAAAAAAGATTCGTTTCCCTTGCCTAGAATAGATGACATTTTCGATCAGCTTTCGGGAAACTTTTGGTTTTGCACTCTGGATCTTAAAAGTGGTTATTGGCAGGTAAAGATTCGTCCTGAGGATAGGGAAAAGACTGCCTTTTCTATTGGACGTGGATTATGGCAATTCACTGTAATGCCTTTTGGGCTGTGTAACGCTCCTGCTACCTTTGAGCGTTTAATGGAAAAAGTATTGCGAGGATTATTATATAAAATTTGTTTGGTTTATTTGGACGATGTAATAATTTTCGGTAAAAATTTTAATGAAATGCTAGAGAATTTAAAGAACGTGCTCTCACGGTTACGTTCTGTTAATCTTAAAGTAAACCCTAAAAAGTGTATTCTCTTTGCAAAGGAAGTAAAATATTTGGGACATATAGTCTCTTCAGGAGGTGTTACTACAAATCCGGAAAAGATCTCTGCTGTGAAGGATTGGCCGATTCCACATAACAAGAAGCAGCTTCGAAGTTTCCTAGGGTTTTGCTCATATTATCGGAAATTTGTAAAAGGATTTTCTTCTTTAGCCAAACCTTTATATGCTCTAACAGAAAATCAGGTTAAATTTTCTTGGGACGAGAAGTGTCAAAGTGCATTTTTAGAGTTGAAACGAGTGTTATCTTCTTCTCCAATGTTATCCTTCCCGAGTGGGGAGGGAGAATTTATTTTGGACACTGACGCTTCGAATATTGGAATTGGCGCAGTCCTTTCACAAAAGCAAGAGGGAGTAGAAAAAGTCATTGCTTATTTCAGTCGTGTACTTAGTAAGTCTGAGAGGAATTATTGCGTTACTCGTCGAGAACTCTTGGCGATAGTCGATTCTATTAAATTTTTCCGGCATTATCTTCTAGGGCGGAAGTTCTTGATCCGTACGGATCATGTTTCTCTTAGGTGGTTGATGTCCTTTAAAGACTTAGAAGAGCAATTGCCGCGTTGGCTGGAAAGACTCCAGCAATATGAGTTCGAGATTATTCATCGCAAAGGTTTAATTCACAAGAATGCCGATGGGCTTTCTAGACGACAATGTGAATCATTTGGTTGCGAATATTGTGTCAAAGTGGAGAGAAGGCAGATTGAAGAATCAAGAAAATCAGTCGCTCGTATTATTCTCATAGGAGAAACTCTTCAAGATTGGCGCAAGGAGCAATTAGAGGACGTTAGCATTGCTTTTATTTACCGCGGGAAGGAAACGGGAATA
Source organism: Temnothorax longispinosus (assembly GCF_030848805.1). Classification (NCBI taxonomy): domain Eukaryota; kingdom Metazoa; phylum Arthropoda; class Insecta; order Hymenoptera; family Formicidae; genus Temnothorax; species Temnothorax longispinosus. Next base: position 9,418,034 of record NC_092365.1, on the reverse strand, counting down.
CGTCCGTCTCGTTTTGAAATACCCGCTGGAAATGTCTCCGCCCGAATATATTGGTCTTATTGGGATGCTTTGAGTTTAAAGGATGGGGTTCTTTATAAGAGATGGGAAGCACCGAATCTCAAGTCAAGTATTTTTCAGCTTATTGTTCCTCGAAACCGTGTTAACCAAATTCTAGAAGAAGCGCATGATTCTTTTTCTGGAGGACACTTTGGAGTCAATAAAACTCTTGAAAAAATCCGAAAGCGGTTTTATTGGGCTACCTGTAAACAAGATGTGGAGGAATGGTGCAAAACTTGCAAAGTTTGTGTGTCAAAAAAAGGCCCTTTGGGGAAGGGAAAGTCTCCATTACAAATTTATAATGTTGGGGCCCCATTCGAAAGATTACAAATGGACATACTTGGCCCTCTTCCTATTACTACTTCCGGAAATAGATATCTCCTCGTCATTGTTGACTGTTTCACCAAATGGGTAGAAGTTTTTCCTCTCAGGAATATTAGGGCAAGTACAGTGGCAGAAGTCTTCGTTAATCAAGTCATTTCTAGACACGGGGTCCCTTTAGAAGTCCATACGGATCAGGGGAAGAATTTTGAGTCCAAATTTTTCGCGGAATTGATGAATCTCCTTGGAATTCGGAAAACGAGAACAACTGCTCTACATCCGCAATCGGATGGACAAGTCGAGCGGCAACATCAGACTATTGTTAATTATTTGGCGAAGTATATTTCTGAAAATCAGAAAGATTGGGATCGCTGGGTCCCTATGTTTTTATTGGCTTACAGATCTTCTAAACACGAGACTACTGGAGTAACTCCCGCCGAGCTGTGTTTTGCCCGAGATCTTAGGTTGCCGTTAGATCTGCTTTTAGGAAGTCCTCCGAGGGGAGGATCTCAGTCAGTTGAAGGTTTTATTGGGAATCTGAAAGAGAAGTTGGACAAGATCCATTCCAACGTTAGGGAACGTATGGATATAAAGTCTTCACGAGCAAAGTCTTGGTATGATCGAAAGGCCAGGCAAACTCTTTTTCAAGAAGGGGAGAAAGTTTGGTTTTATAATCCTCGTAGGATGAAAGGTAGAGCCCCTAAATTGCAGAGCAATTGGGAAGGACCTTTCTTAATAGTGAAAAAGTTGAATTATGTGGTCTATTGTATTCAAAGATCTGTGAGACATAAGAAGAAAATTGTGCATGCGGATAGGTTGGCTTCTTTTTCCGAAAGACATTAGAGTTTGATAGGGATATTATGGACTAGGTGGGGGGAATAATTTGCGGGGAAGGTTAATTACGGTAGAAATTAAGATTGTTGTGTTGCATTGTTTACTGCGCGTGTTATTTTGTTCTTAGATATTTACGGAAGCCGAAGCGGTCGTAACTCCTCACCGAGTTGGACATCTTGGGAGCTGGCTTGTTGCCGAACCTAATTACCGGCGAAGGATAAGACTGCCTCTCTCACGGTTGTTTGATCCGTGGTTTTTCTGTGAGACATAGGGCAAATGCCGAGGTAGGGACTTGGGGAGTCTTTCGAGACGTTGGGTCCACGGTAAGCTTCCCCCCCCCCTTGTCCGAAGATTTAGAAGAGGAGCAGCGACATCTCTGACGACTTCGGGAGCTGAGAGGAAGAGGCCTGTGTTGGGAGGCGAGATCTCCTGCGAGGGAATTGATGAGGGGTCGCCCTGGAGTCGGCAGGGGGGAGAGAGTATCTTCTTCCGGAAAATGTCGATTGGGGACTCGCTCCATGAGGAAGAGGACATGATCCTGGACTCGAGAAGAGGACGGTGCCCGGTAACCTGTGGCAGCAGCCCAGGGTAGGGCAGGAAGCCGTGAAGAGGACATGATCCTGGACTTCCAGAGTACGGTTGGGACCGAGAAGAGGACGGTGCCCGGTAACCTGTGGCAGCAGCCCAGGGTAGGGCAGGGGGCCGTCCCGGTACCCTGGAATACAGAAAAGTTCGCCCAGTCAGGAAACTGCCCCTCCGGATTGTCGGGACGACAATCTGAAGAGGGGGGGCAGTGTTACGCCCGCTCGCGCCCGTGCCGAGACGTCGTTCTCGTGGGCTGAAATTGGCTTCGCTCCGCAGAAGTTTCAAGCCGAAGCGCGTCCCTTGACAACGGGGACGCATAGAATTATTGATTTAATTACCGCCTGTCAGATTGATCTGGTGACTCGAATCGTTCGGTCCGGTTTCCCAGAACTTTCTTGTATTCCGTTCTGAGTTTAAATAAACCCGAGTTTTTGTATAACGAGAGTGGTTATTTCTGCGATCCCGGAAGTACGCGGACGCGTTCGTGAGTGCGCGCGACACGAATAGCGAACGGAGCGTAACAGTATAATCAGAATATCCTGATTTTTTTTTATTCAACGTGTTAAGATTATATCACTTACTTTTAAATACATCTGGAACTGACAACAATTCATTGTTATACCAACCAATACATCATGCTGTCTTCCAAATTTTGCAAAAGGAGAAATGATGAATGAATCGGAAGCTGAACGAAGAGCCAATTTGGCTTGACAGTGTGAGAGATGTCATTATTAACACTCTCAACCAGGGACAGGGGCCGTTGAATCGGGACATTATACACAACTTCGATCACCTCGGCTATTGTGCGATATATATTCACGCCAAACCGCATATATAACATTGTGTTATTTTTACATTTAGGAAAATTATTTCATATTAACTCAATAGGCTTTAAACTTGCATACATAAGTGAATCTCACGTTTTATGTAAAATTTTGTAAGAAACCGATAATCTAACTTATATTACGTTTACGCAAGCGTTACTTAATTCTATAACTACTAAGTAATACAATAACTTACGAATGATACGATAATTCCTCCGCATAAACGAAAGATTTTATAGTAACTACGATGATATCGTTCGTATAAGTTACTACAGAAGTAATACTCACGTAAACGTAAACTATTATAATTTCTGTCACATGCACTTAGTCGCGTAAAAGAGTCACGGTGCGGTCTCGCTTCGCGTCGTATAATAATAGAATAATTACATTTAAATAAAACAATTACCTTGAATCAGAAAAAATATTAATCGTCGCGTCGCGTAAAGAGTCACGGTCGGTATAGCTCCGTGCCGCGCACGTACTACCGTGTCTCTCGAGATAGGTTAACTTAGTGACAGCGCGCTGAACGCACTATCTGCACTCGCGCAGTACACACACGTATAACATATGTGCATATCGAAACTGGCGATACTAGCACCGCCCTGATGTCGAAAAAGTGAAAGTGGCATTTCTCTGTTATACATATGTTATATATATGTTATATGTGTCATAAGACGTCGGCATTAGGAGGAAGTATCTTAAAATAAAATTTTCTCATTTGGACTTTGCGTCGCAATATCTCCGCTCGTAGGGCACGTAGCGGAAAAATAAAAACACACCGCCCATCCCCCCAAGTCGACCCCAAGCTATCGATCAAGCCTACTTAGAACTTGATCCGTTCACTCGTTATCGAGATTTCAACATCTCGAGTACTCGCAACCCGTCGCGTCACGTAAAAGAGTCACGGACGGTCTCGCTCCGCGTATACTTGGCACGAGACACTGCCGTGTCTTTTGATCTATCCTGTATAAAAGATGCTTTCTATTTAGTAATACAAGTAAACACAAATACTGTTCTATCTCTCCCGCTATTTTAACATTTAGTAAGTAATAATGTCACTTAAGGTGGTTCATGCATTTAGGTCAAATGTAGTTAGCCCGGAAAATGTGATATGAAATGAAAGGTTAGGTTAACGTTCCTAGAGTGTGTCTGTAAAATTTCGGATTTTTTAACCGATTGGTTCCGGAGATACATGTCCGTAAACTTTGCCAATTTAACGCAGTGGGGGTAGACCCTATGCGAAAAACGAGGCTAAAGCGCTTATGCTGCAAAAATTGCAATACTTCAAAAATAGATGAACGAACCAAAAACTGACGAAACGATGCAATAAACATTTTGCAAGATACTGGACGAAAGCCCGAGTTCATTGACCGAACCATATAATAATAAACCAAGCAAACAAAAAAAGATTGAAAAGAATTAAAACGGGATTGCCAGAAATTCAATTAAGGACTTTCCGAATTCCATTCTGTCCAAAAAAGGGATTAAAATAGTTTCAATATCATGGAATTTCTTATTTTGGAAAGAATTTGTTTTTTTTGAATCCCATCCAATTCCGACACAAAAATATTATACCACTGAATGCCAGGTTAGGGATTGGAAAGTGTCGTGATGAATTCCATTGAATACCATTGATTCCGTTAACAAAATGAATACCACTAAATGCCAGGTTAAGGATTGGAAAGTTTCGTGATGAATTCCATTGAATACCATTGATTCCGTTAACGAAATGAATACCATTGAATGCCAAACTAGGAATTAAAATTTTCCGTGTTGAATTCCATTGAATTCCGACTACTCCGACAATGAAATAAATACCATTGAATCCCAAATTTGGAAATCAATATGTATATATCGAATTCCATTGAATTCCGGCGATATTTACAACAGAACAAATTCCATTTTATTCCAAATTAAGATTGAAAAACGAGTACAATACGTTAAATTTTTAGTTTTATCCCATCGTTATTTGAGTCTATAATATATATTGAATATGTCATTCCTTATCACTTACAAAATTGAAAGTCATTCTTATAAATTAATTGTAATTTTAAAAGTTCCGTATTAGTCTAATTTTTGGTAACTTTGGGATAAACAGACTAATGTAAAACATTAAATTTTTTAAATATTCAACAGTCGGTATTGTTACATTGAAATAAAACGTTTTATTTACAAAAATCATATTAGACAATTTTTATTGCAAATATATATACAATTAAGTTGACAATAAAATAAATTATATTATTTTTCGTTTTTCAGCGTACAGCGTGAGCTCGATGAGGAGAATTGTATTCTAATCTACCCTCTCAGATAGCACAAAGATTCGAAAAAGAATTCTTTTTTATGTCACTAATTCTGAAATCTTTTTTAGATGCAAAAAGAATTTTTCTAAGAAGATTTCTTTTTGCATCTAAAAAAGAATTCAGAATTCGTGACATACAAAAAAATTCTTTTTCGATTCTCTGTGCTATCTGGATACTCCGAGTAACAAGCACACTGAGAGAAAAAATTTTTTAAACGAAGTAAATACATTTACTTAAAATTATTGTTTTTGATTGAAGTAAATATTCATTTTATTTAAATAAAAATATCTAATTCCAAGTAAATATGTGTATTGTATTAAATAAATTATTTTAAGTCATTACATTTTCTACATGTAAGTAAAGATTTCATGAAATACAGAATATTATTTATTAAACAAAGTAAACTGTTATTTCAAGATGAGAAATCTAACTTTCTTTACTCTAAAAATTTCACCTTAGAAAATGTTTTCTAGAATTAAAATGACAATTTTTTTAGTTGTATGCTCTTTGACACTTAATATCTTGTTATAAGTAAACATTTATTCTTAAACAAGAAAATAATTTTTTTCTATGTAGTAACATTTTTTTAAAAAAGAGTGTAATATTTAAAATCTATACGCCAAGAAAATAAATATTTAAATCCAATGAAATAATTTCTTAAAAGCCATGTAATAAATCATTTTCTTGAATAAAGTATGACTTTTGTGGGTTATAACGTTTCCTTTTCTTAATTACAACATTTTACTTTCTTGAAGAAAATTACTTCTTAGATGGCTTCTATCAAGGAAATATTCTTTTAAACCAATGTGGCGGTACGCGCCACCAGTGATACACGCCCGCGCGGAAAATGGGTAGTTCGCATCAACGCCGCTTGGCGTCGCATCGCCCGCACATTCTCTCGAGTTCAAAATTCCGCACCGACCGGTATATAGGGAGACTCCCTACGGGATTGAATAAGATATTTTTGGATATTTTCAGGCGCTAGTCGCCTAGGGCAAGAGTTTCCAAGCTCTAAGCTTACACGGCGCCAGTCGTCCCACCACAAAAATAAACGTTTATCTAAAAGCATTGAAATTTATTATCCTTCCCTATTTTCATAAAATTGTGTGTGTGTGTGGTCATTACGGGAGGAATTTAAAACAATTTCCTAAACCATCTAATGCCATGCAATTCCATAACCTTTACGGATTCCATAGGATTGGATGGAATTGAAAACTTCTTTTTTTGGATTCCATGAGATTAGACCATCTCATTTCGAATCCCATCTAATTTCATCTAATTCCAAAAAAGGGATTCAAAGGTATTAAAAAATTTTAATATTTTTTAATCCTTTTTCGTTTGCTGGGAAACGTAATTTTTGATTGACTAAATCGACAACACGGAAATCGACGGAACTGATGGCTGGACTCGAGCGGCACTAGCGGCAGCTTGGCAACGTCGCACGTGTCAGCTGATGAGTATAGCGCACGGAGGTATAGATTCTATTCTTTTCGTTTCGTCTCGAAACGTCTCTTATGTCGAGGCTGCTCGCTCCAGCTCATATTTCACACTTGTATCGCTTGTACGTACAGGTTATGTAGATTGCGACGACGAAGACTGCTGACTCAGCTGATTGCAACGTTGCCGCGCTGCTGTTGTACATATATTCACACGGCTCACAACTCTAGTAAAAGATGTGATTTTTGTCTCAATATTTTAATTACGTAAAGGTCGTATAACATTAAAGATGTCATAAATAATAAATTTAATTATATGCTGATTTTTACGGACAAAAATCACACTTATTTATCATTAATAAGAATAGTTGCCTATTTGACTTGCAAGTACTGCATAAACCACCTTAATGGAAAAGCATTCAAAAACAGCGAGCATTTGTGTAACGTTCTAGAGTTAATCAAAAAGTTTAAGCAGGGAAACAATTTACAACCCATTTCCCTAAAAATAGCAATTATATCAAAACCCATTTTTGAAAATCTACTATAAAAACTGTGACAGAATAGCGCTTCGTTTCAGGATAGTTTTGTGCAGAATAGGACATAAACACTTCAAGCAAACTGAAAACTTTATTACAGTCGACACACTAGACTTGTGCCGTTCAGGCGTACCAAAAAAAAAAGTACAGTGGCCTCTCTAGCGAGGAAAAACATAAACATAAAAACTGAACCTAGATAGGCAAACTCACTAGAACGAACAGTCAGACATAGAACTCAGGCGCACTGAGATTTAAAGAACACAAAGACATTTTTAATATATTGCCTATTTATCAAACTGTAATATAATAAAACAATTAATCAATTATTTTAATAGACTAACTTTCTTCTAATAATTCCTGCTGTTTTCTTGCATCAATATCTACCTGATCCTCGATTATTCTACTACACCCAGTTTTTCTTAAATAATAATAGCTTTACTAATGACCTAGAATTAATTCACTTATTTATTACGGGGGAGTCCCCCCGTAGCCCTCGGCGGGGGAACAGGTGGAGCGCAGAAAAGGAGAAAAAGAGCGTAGGTTTTATAGAGGAGAGGGAACGTGAAGGAAGAAAGGTAAGAGTGAAGGAAGCCGAAAGGAGGAGGAGTAAGTGGGGGCGAGGTGGAAAATAAAGCAGGACGGCAGAAATCTGTTCAAGCTGAGGAGGCCTGAGAGAAAGGTTAGGATGACGGTGAGCTTGGGCGATAGAGAAGGTGGCACCAGAGGCGAGAGCGACAGAAAAGACCGCGCGTCTTCGCAACGTGTGCGACGGATAAGCGGCAAGATTGAGAGATCGAAGGAAGGGATCGATAGAGCGAGGTGAACATGTAAGAAACGCATGTGGCGGCAGTAAAGGCGAGCTGTGGGACGAAGCAAGCGATAGTAGGAAGTAAGCGGTGATTATTGAAAGAATTGTTTGCGGAAGGATCAAAGGTAAAGATAGGCAGCAAAGATGAAGGAGAGAAACAGATGGCGGCCTTTGAGAGGAGAGGAATGCAAGAGGGCACAGTGATGTGCTAAACAGAGGGAATAAATAATAACCTAAATTTTGTTTACAGATATCGCAAGAGGAAAAGAAAGGAAAAGATGGACGGAAAAATGGAGTGCAAAGGAACAATAATAATAATTGACAGGGAAGCGATAGAAATAATAGTGGAAGGCGAGCAGCGAAAATGATGGAGGACTTTAAGGAGGAAATAAAAGAACTGAAAGAGGAAGTAGAGAGGATGAAAAGGAAGGTATACAAAACGGAGCAAAGTTCAGGTAAAAGAAAGAGGGACGAGAGTGAGGAGAGAAGGGATAAGGTATATAAGGGAAAATGGTGGTACGAAGATTATGAAGGGAGCGATGATGAAAAAAGAAGAAAGAATGTGACAATTATGGTCGAGAAGGAAAGATGAGGAGGAAGTGATTCGAACTGGTATAAGGTGAAGCAGCTATTTATAGAAGGACTTAAGGTGAAGATGGAGGTGTAGGAGGTAAACATGATAGGGCAGAGAGGAAATTGGATAACAATTCTGGTAAAGATGGGAAGTGAGGAGGATAAATAGAAAGTACTAGAAGCAAAAAGAAAAGAAGGAAGCAGAATGAAGGTGAAAATAGACGAAGACAAGTCGGTGGAGAAAAGGATCAAAGAAGGAAAGGAGAGGGAAAAGAGAAAGGAAAAGAGAGAGGAAGAAAGCGGGAGGACAAGGAGATCGGTAGAAGACGAGATCGCGGAGAGGATGGAGGAAAAACTATTGATGGACACGGACGAGGACGAAGCGGACCGGGGGAAAGGATCGGAGGGAAGGCACTGGAAGGGGTAGGGAGGGTAATAGTAGTATTGTAAGGTTGCACAAAGGCCAGGTTTCGAATAGAATTAAAATGGGTTACGGGTATATGTAAAAGGTTGGGTACGTCCATGTAAAACGCCATGTAAAATGTATGTAAGTAATGACTGAATGTATATTTGTAAAGGTTTTTGGGAACGTTTTCCTGAAAAAAAAACGCCTTTCCAATCCCGGAAGGGAAGAGAAATAAAGATTGAATTGAATTGAATTGAACTCACTTATTTATTATCAATACAACAGTTCTTTTATCGTCAAGATCTCTTCCGTTGGCACAAAAATAAAATAAACCATATTTGATTTGACTTTGAGATGTAAAATATACGTATATCTAGAAAATTAAAAAATATACATTAATCAAGCAAACAAATTAGAAATAAATCAATCCTACACATTATCTTCTATCAATCACAACATTTAATAATATAATAAATTTAAATTATTATTAAGTACCACTAACCTCGTCCGTCACCATAAAAGAGTTTTGGCAAAGTAATACCAGAGAGAAGAATGAGAGTGGTCATGCCCGCGTTTTAGGTGGTCCCCGTCCACGAGCGCCTCTATGTGCACAAAACGTGCACATTGAACTACGTAGTCATGTCCACGAAAATTTCTGATGGGTAACGCGTTATGTGCACGCTCTATTGGTTCTGATCCGTGCTATGTGCACGATGTATTATAAAAAAATCTACGAACTTATAATAGATAATGAGGCTATTTTCACACAATACATGCGGCGAAAGCTTCTATAAGGAAGTCATATATTGATTAAAACATAGGAACCAAAAGTGTTAAATAGGAACGAATTAAGAAACATTCAATGCACAAAGTCCTGTTTCTCAAGAACAAATTGGTCGTTATAGCGTTAGCTTTCGTAGAATTAATTATGCATAAAAGAGCTAATATAATCCTTCGTGAAGCACCTCAAAATTATAAAACATGATGTTACCTGTTATTAATTTAATAATGTATGCCAACAAAAAAGTATCTTATTAGGAAAACATTGTCAATGAATATATTATATATAAACAGATGAATAAAGTGTAGATAAAGTATATCTTTTATAATTTTTTTTTAAATTATAAAAAGGCAGAAAAGGAAGAGTAAATCCGAAACCATTAATACCAAATAAAGTCTGTTATATTTATATCATCGTAATCAAGGACAGAAGTCATATGTTATAAAATAACCGCATGAGATATGGTACGTGTTACAAGGAATATAATAATTTTAGAGATATATGTATATATATATATAGTTATAGAAATATATTTTTCACACACACGCATATAGAATACATATAGAAATACATATAAAGATACATAATTATTTTAAAAATAAATGTTTACATGTCGCTACCGGTCTTGCCGCCCAACTCGCGACGCATCTCGCGACGCGCCTCGCGACGCGCCTCGCCACGCGCCTCGTCACGCGCCTCGCCACCCGCCTCGCCTTCCGCCACCCCGTCCGCCACGCCACCCGCCTCGCCACCCGCCACCTCGGCACTCTCGGCATTCTCGGCATTCTCGACAATCGCCGCTTCGCCACAGTCGCCATTCGCCTCTTCGCCCCCCGTTTCGCCCCCCGCTTCGCCTTCTGCCGCCTCGCCACTCGCCTCTTCCTCGTGCTTTTGAATATCTAGATAAAACATATAAAAAATAAATAATACATTATCGTAATATATAAAACGTCAAGAAGTGTTATGTCGAAAAATAATGTCATTTAGAGAGAAAATTTGAAATTTATTGAGATTCAATTATCAATTTTAAATTTTTAATAAATTTTCCAACATATTAGAACATACACTGTCTTTACTTTTAATTTTTAATTGAGATAAAAAAAAGAGAAAGTATAATAACTTAGAATTTTTTTTATCTGACTATTTTTGCAACTATATGCATTTCAAAATATTATTAAAAAATGCCGAGATATACATATTGTTCTTTGCGAATCAAGTGCTAATAAAAATTATTTTCACATTCCTGTGATGAAAATAACATGCATTAAAAAAATTATAGAAGCATGTATAACTTACATTTTATTTCTCTCCTTCAAAAAACGTCCTCCTCTCTTTTTTCTTTTTTTAATGTTTTCTTTCTCTTCGTCATCCTTTGTCTCTTCCTCTATTCCTTCATTTCCTTCCTCTACATCTTTTTCTATTTCCATGTTGTCTTGCTTTTGTCGCTGTTTCTTTTCCTTTATTTTTGCCTCGTCTGACCTATATCTTAATAATACACACGATAAATAATATATGATTGATGAATAATGACTTTTCAGTGACAAATGTAGTTGAATTCGAGGTTCCTGCACTGATGAAAGCAGCCAGTATTGATTCGATTAAACAACTTCAAGATTGGTCAGAAAAACCTGATATGTGTGGCAAGATTGATATTATTTCAAAAATCACTATGATCGTTTGTAAGTAATGTTAATTTATAAAAATAATAAGAAATAAAACTTAAATATTAAGTGAGCATATATATTACTATCTGCAGTGTAAAATATTTTTGTCTATTTTCCGGAGTTAACACTAATATCATCAGCGGTGAAAAGTCTTCCATCACAATACCAAAATATTGGAGTTTCTCCGAGATGAATACAGAGGAAGGCCCGACCTTTGTTTTCTCGTACTCTGTAATGAAAGTCGAAAATGCCGTGAGAAGTCCAGTAACAGAAAGAAACATAGTGATCGACAGTGATAGAACACTTCATCACTACGTTTACGGGCGTGCTGTCGCTACAAAAGAAAATAATCTCAGTGAAATTTTAGACGATATAAGATTGCTACCACAGTATTTGAAATCGTTCCAAAATAGGAATCTGTGCAATGGTCTGGGTGCCATTAACGTTCTTTTTTTGCCAAGTGATAATGTATTCAGAGACTACGTTAATCGATGGCGTCACAAGGACTGCACTATGATCACAAAACGTAAAAGATGTGATCACTGTATAAAAATGCGACAACAAATAATCCAGAAAGAAGCGAGGTCGAAAAATATTAAAACAGTGAAACGTGTACTTCGAGCGTCAAATCCTATCGATAACAAGAAACTCATTGCTTTACAGAAAAAAATGTCTTGTGAAAAACGTGCAAAAAACAGAGCCAAGCGGCGTATACAATTACTAACTCAATCATTGAAAGAGAAAGCCAGCGAAATCGCTTCTATTCGTGCCAAAACGTTGGACGAAAAGTGTTCGAAATTAAACATCTCAGCTGCACAACGTACAGCGCTAAAAGAAATTATCTCTGCTGCGTCGAAGAGAGACACAAAGAATCGTCGTTACTCTGAAGAATGGACAATGTTGTGCATGATGATGAATATACGCTCGCCAAGCTATTATGAGTTTCTTCGGAAAAATAATATTTTACCATTACCTTGTATAAGAACAGTACGCAGCTATTGGTCACTGATAGACATTAAATGCGGCTTTGACGAACAGTTTCAACGATTATTGAAGAAGCATTTCGAGGATAAAACACCTTTGGAGCGACATGGTATACTTTTATTGGATGAAATCCATTTAAGAAATTCTCTGGCAGTCTGTTCGAGAAACCTAACTTACGTTGGGTTAACAGACTTTGGTCAAGAAAAGCCGCAGTCTACGGACATTCAAGATCAAGCTACGCACGGTCTTGTGCTTATGTTTCAATCTTTGGCATCTTCGTACACTCAACCGATTGCTGTATTTGCTTCAAAAAATCCAGTCAAGGGCGAAGAACTCGCCAAATTGGTATTAAAAGCTATAACTTACCTGGAAAACAGTGGAGCAATGATACACGGTGTTATCGCTGATGGTGCGGCAACAAATGCAAAGATGTGGTCTCTGTTGGGCGTCTCAGGTACAATGGATTGCACAAAAACATGGTTTACACATCCTATCGATGACAACCGAAAGATATTCGCTTTTTCTGATATACCTCACGTCATCAAAAATATTCGAAACCGGCTGTATAATAAAAGACAATTGCGGGTAAGTTTCAAATAAAGGTAGGTACATTCGTGTATAAAAATAATGTAATGCTGCTTATCGAAAATCAACAAATTTTGTACATTTGATTCTGCATAGTATTTGAATGAAAAAACGTTTTTAATTAATAATTGTAAAACGATAATAAAAAATCAATTCACAAAATAAAAAGAGAATACATATAATTTTTGCCGTGTTATAAATTAGATCCGCTTACGCTTTACAAAATCGTACCTGAAAGAGTAACTATGCATACGCGCTTTACCATGATAATAGATGCATCCGAAAATCGGAGAGTAAAAAAAAAAGTTTATTTAATATGCACGATTATTACATCCAGAGAATACCTGAAAAAAATATAAAAAAAATTTATTCAATTAGTAAATTAAAGTTATTTGTTTCAAATTATTACTTACCTCGATTGATGAACTCCAAAATAAAGGAATAAAGGAAAAATACCTAATTTACGGCATCCTGGAAAATAGGAAACTAATTTATATATCTGAAAAAAATTAATTAATTTATGCAATAAATGCTGTTTGCTGAATTATCGTTACATGTATAGTAATTTAAAAAATCTGTAATTGAATTTCTGTCTACAAAAATAAACTCTGTTTAAATTATGATATACACGAATGAGATCAGTCTTGCATGAATAAACGGTACAGTATATAGAAAACAATAAATAAATATTTTTACTAAACATTTTTGCAGATAAAATCGTCGGATAAATACATACGTTGGGAGTACTTCAAGATCTTATTCGATCTGGACAGTAAATATCCAGGAAATGCCAGGGCTTGTCCTAAAATAACACAAAGACATGTTATATTGGATACCACCTCGAAAATGCGTGTTCGACTCGCGACTCAGGTATTTCTTTTCTAATTATACTATAATATTTGTATTGTATTTCATGGAAAATAAATCGTTACACATTTGCACATTTATAGATTTTTAGTCAATCTGTTGCACAAGGTTTGGCCTTTTATTTATCACGTGGAATCAAATCTCTCGCCGAATGTGAAGGAACAATTAAGTTCTGCACTCGAATAAACGACATGTTTGATGCGCTAAATCGGAAATCTCCGAATCAGGGTCTGACCCCAGGGACCAAAGACTTTCAAGTAATTACATGATAATTATTGAACAGCCGTAACGCTTTATTAAATAGTTTACAACCGATTTAATATGACCTGATTCACTATATCTTCAGGTATTACAAGATGCGCTCCAATGGTTAAACGAGTGGGAACTTGCCAAAGTACAATGTGACATAACGGCTGATGAATTCTTAACTGTACAAACGTCTGAAGCTTTGCGAATCTCTCTACAATCAACGATCAATTTGTGCCCCTATCTCATTAAAAAATACGATTTTAAATATTTACTAACCGGGAAAGTAAATCAGGATAACTTGGAGGTAATTAAACTTCTATACTTGTCCGAATTGGGTGTTACTCGATCAAACATGCTCCGACTATGAATACGGGTCATAGTCCTCCAGTCATTATACTTACGGTGAATAAAGAATTCTACAGTGATGGGGCGGGAAGATATACTTATTTTATTTGCTTAATCCTGGAATTTGAAATGTACCTGACAGAGAAAAGAAAATTACTTTAATTGAAGAATTTTAAAATGACGGAAGGGGGAGAGAAATATTTACTTCGTTGTGCAATTGTCGAAAGTGGAGAATACCTGAAAAAGAAAATCAATTATTGGCAAAAGTTAACCGAATATACAACATTTGTTATCTTGAGTTCTTGTTACTTACCGTGATTGAAGAATCTTGAAATAAGAGAACACGGAAATATAAGTACTTATCTCATATGCTTGACTTGAACAATCGCACAACACCTGAAATACAAATTATGTAATAAGTGTAATCTTCACAAGTACCAGTCATTATTGATAATGATGTGCGTGCGTGCCCACGCGCGCGCATGTCATTGCATCTATGTACAACCTATGTTTGTATGTATTTTTATTGTAGAAATTTTTTGGCACTATTCGACAAGCTGCAGGATGTAATGATCATTCCAGCTGCCCGACGTTTTTGCAACTGTACAAAATATTGTCAGTGTACAGTATCATAAAACCTCCTAAATTTGGAAACTGCACCGTTTCCGAACAGACTTCGCCGCAAATTCTAATCTCGCTACAGGAGCTGAAAGATATTTACGGGCCAAAATCTAAGGGAAAAAGTACAGAATATCGACAACGTGTTAAAGAAAAATTAGACCAAATTTTACAATACCACGACTGGGAGGCGGACGATATCATAGATTATAATAATCTTGAGCATGATTCCACCCTATCCGAGACCCTCGATTGTGTAATATATTTTGTGACAGGTTTTTTATTTTAACATGAACTTTTCTCTTAAACTGCTTACAATCGTTTTAACAATTCGTAGGTATGTATCCATTATAATAAGAATCGTTGCTTGTAAGATTTGTATAATAAACTCCTTCAATTACATATATATGCATTGCTTTTTAGCATGTTAACATTGTAGAATACTAACAATCGCCGCTTGTAAGATTTGTGTAATAAACTCCTTCAATTGCATACGCTCTGCTTTTAGCATATTAACATTGTAGAATACTAACAATTGCCGCTTGTAAGATTTGTGTAATAAACTCCTTTAATTGCATGCGCTGCTTTTAGCATGTTAACATTGTAGAATACGGCTCATCTATATTCACGCGGAAATGATCAACATCGCTAATATCTAACAAGTTTACATTGATTAACAGGTTATTTGTGTAAACAAGTATTAAAAGTATACGGCACATGCACGAATTGTCAACGAGCTGTGAGATCAGATTCCCCTTCTACGTCTGCGGTATCACAATTAGTCAGCATAAAATCCCGAGGTGGACTGATTCATCCTAATTCAAGATTTTTCGATCTTATCCGTCACGTAGAATCGTGCTTTGCTAAATATGCCTCTCATCGAGATGTTTTTGATTGTGTGCTTGAAGAAGTTTTATCTTCTTACAATTTTACTTTCCCTTGCACAGAGCATGCTTCTGAGATTTTATCGTATGCGATAGTGTATTACATACTTTTAAGGATGAGACAAAATACTTTTCAAGAAAATGTAAAAAACCCAAAAGTTTCTGCGACTAAAAGAAAATTGTCAAAACTAACAAATTCTTAAAAGTTTCACAGTGATACAAATATTCGTGCGATGACTCTTTTTCGTGATATGATTATTATAAGCATTCCGAATCTTAAAAATCCAACGTACAATTATTAAGATTATAATCTGAATATATATATATATATATTAACATCATTTAAATAAATAGTGCTGATATTTTGATATCGATACGAACGCTTAATATCAAATATAAAATAAATTTATTATTGTTCAAATTAATATTAGGCATTACATTATATTTTGTTCTTTGCAAATAAAAGTTTTTTTATACCCTTTGTATATGATACAATTATATAATATATTTATTTGTATTAAGGAATATAAAAATACATTTAAAAATGCCCAATCTTCGGCATTGTAACATAAAAAAGCATAAGTGAAATGTATAAGACAATTTATATACAAATCCGAGATATCCACTACCTTCCCAGATAACATGCATGTTGCATAAGATATTTTAAAGATATCTTAAAGATACCTTAAGATATTCTATATCTTAAAGATATCTTTACGTCTTATATGCAACATGTTATCTAGGTTATTTTATTGATTTTGTAAATCGCTAATAGAAAAATTATATCAAAAGTTTTTTGTATTTTGGAATTTATATTATTTTGCAATCATAATAAATACGAGGTAAGCATTGAGGAGCAACAGACATATGTATATAGGTTGTTAGAAAGAGATTGACAATCTGTTTCTATCTCTCTCCCACTAGTATTTCCTTCGATCGTTGCGCCTCTCGTGGCACATAAAGCGATTTAGATTTCACTTCAATAAGACGACCACCCCCCACCACTAAAATTTGAGCTCGTTGCTAGACCTGTATACAAGACCGTGACTTTAATATATGTGAGAAAATATATAAAAGTTTCGAGATATTTCAATACATTTTACTATGACAAAAAAATTCTTGAAAATATGTGCAATAGAAGTATACTACCCCCTTAATAAGAAAAATATATTTTACTGCGACTAAAATGTTATTTGATTCAATTAATTGGCTTTAATATTAATGATAGTAACATTTTTCTATAGAATTATCTTACCTATATTAATAGTTTTTAATATGAACGTATTTTTCTTCAAAGCGATTGCTAGACATGTTTTTGATTGCATTTAGTAACTTTGGTGGATAATTTAGTTCTTATTATGTCATCGTGCAAGCTAAAGCCAATTCCTAAGAAAATTCAGATTTTTAATATCGAAAAAACCAGCATACTGCAAGCAATTTACTTGCAAAACAGAGTGTTCCGCCAAACAAATGCAGTTTTTCAATCAACATTCTGATGAAATATTTCGCTTTTGTCTTTGGACACGTCACAAACAATGTTTACATCTTGTTCAATTTTTTTAGTCAAAGACTGTAAAAAATAAATAATTTACATTGTATGCAAAAAATATCGGGTTTTGAAGTTTTATTTCTGAATAAATATTTTTGAGTAAAATTTCTCAATGTTATTCGTTTAATTTCAGACAAGTATATTATGCAATCTTTGTATTTCTTATTTTCATATTAATATTAAAAAACCTTTTTTATAACAGTTATAGGGATTACCATGTGGCCCGTCATTTTTGGGCGATTCTCCTGACTTACAAGCATGAATAGATTATGAACCACAAATAATATTTTTAAGAATCAACTTGAAATGTTTTTAAGACGTCTGAAATATAAGATAAATGTCTAAGTTGATTACATTACATTATATTAGGTTGACTATTGCTGTATAGAATAATTGCTGTACGAGTTATATTTGAAAAAATTAAAAAGTTTCGATATATATAAAATTTAAAACTATTTAGATAGTAACACAAAAAGATTAACGTTTTTAATTTATATCTTATACTTATTTAATTACTTACTTATACTTACTTAATTGTAAACATCTCCCTTAAATCGATTCTTCTTTCTTGTGCCACACACGGAGAGAATTTTTCGTTATATTTTACCGTTAAATTCATTACAAATTTGGGACAGCTTGGCAACCAAAAAATTTTTGAAATATACAAAAGACATTTACAAACAACGTGATAAAAATTACCAAGCAGAATGGTAATTTGAGAAAAATTATTGAAATTTCTTATATATTTTAGTAAAATTAATAAAACATATTTTATATTTTAATGTAATAGATCGATATTAATATTTTTTATTATAATAGATGTTAATCAAAATTACTCGCATAAAATTCTTTGCGATACATGTGTCCCACAACTATCATGATTTTCAGGGTAAATTGTAAGAGAAAATTCTCTCTGTGTACTTTATTATTTTTTTATATTTTATGCTTTGCGGAGTAAAATATATAAAAACACATTGCATCCTGCGTTGTGCGCAGTAACAAGTTAAAAAGCATTTTGCGCTACGCGCACCAAATTGTAATAAAATGCATTCTGCGCTACGCGCAGCAAATTGTAATGAAATGCATCCTGCGCTGTGAAATGTTAAAAAGCATTCTGCGCTGTGCGCAGTAAAATGTTAGAAAGCATTCTGCGCTTCGCGCAGCAAATTGTAATGAAATGCATTCTGCGCTGTGCGCAGTGAAATGTTAGAAAGCATTCTGCGCTACGCGCAGTAAATTGTAATAAAATGCATTCTGCGCTGTGCGCAGTGAAATGTTAGAAAGCATTCTGCGCTACGCGCAGCGAATTGTAATAAAATGCATTCTGCGCTGTGCGCAGTGAAATGTTAAAAATAAGTATTCTGCGCTATGTGCAGTAAGTTGTAGTAAAGTGCATTTTGCATTTTGCATTTTAAAACATAGAAGAATGTGTTTCAACATGTTTGAATTAATATACAGATATGCTTTATTAATATATATATGTGCTACACGTTATTTTTAATTACTGACTTTTTAGAATTTTTAAATATTTGCCACTGCATTTGTTTCTTACTTGCTCTTCATCATTTCTTTTTTCTGCCTTATTATAATTTATATTTACTTTTTATATCGTTTGTTATAAGAGATAGTGCTCAAGATAATCTTTTTTCAATTTTTTTATTGTAATATCATTATAATCTTATTTGTTTTGGAAGTTTTTGACTTTTCGTGCTTTTGTATCGCAACTTCTACTTTTGTCAAGACGATTGTTGTATCTTGTACGTGAATATAATTTAACGTTTATCATAAATTTCAGTGCTTGCAATCGATGGTTATAACACATATTGTTTTTATCTAACCATTCAGGATGTATTTCATTCGTTAAATTTACGCACTCATTCGATATCTTATCTAGGATCTGTATAGATGCCCAATAATGTTCCCAGACACGATTGCCGTTAGCTGTGTCTCGATTACTTTCGCAAAAAGAGCTGTTGGTCTTCTTAACTTCGTTATAATAGGAGCGTCTTTGTTGAAAACACAGCGATTTATCGACGAATGAAAAATGGCGTGTTGCCATCTATGGTATTCGCCAGTAAGCAACTGATTCCGTAAACACTCTACGTAAACACTCTATAGAGACTCATACATGGGTCTAGTGACATTGGTAGTGCATATGTTTCGCACGCAAAGGCGCTGCAATACTGGGTTTCCGCATCCGTATGGCGCTGCGATACCTGACTTCCGCGTTCGTTACGGAAGTATCGAGCTTGCGTAGCAACGATCGTCATTGTATCAATATCTTTCGTTCACGATCGTTATTATATCCACATCTTTCGTCCACAAAAGTCGCGCGTTTCGAGTCGTGTCGTGTATTTTACCCGTTTCTAATATTCTTTGTAAAAAGGATATTGAGTCGTTCAATCAATCGTTTAAAGTTATACTCAATCGTAATTACAACGACGAATATATTACATACGGCAGCACGACGTAAGGAAAGGCGACTACCGACACTGGAAAATTATCTGCCATTGCCAGATATAAGGAAAAGGCATCCGCCATTACTAAAGAAGGAAGGACGATTGCAGAATACATTCGATGGAAATATATTTCCGACTTTTCACCTGAAGGGCGGTATTCCTCCTCTTTGGAGTCGGCTTTCACGTAAAGTGAAAGTTCGCACAGGTAACTCTCGTTATTCGTAAGGGGACCACTGATAAAGTCGCTACAAACGTTAGTTAATGACTATCTTTGGTTCCAGAATATTCGAGAGCTTTCTTTCATATTGGATTTTGGATGTATAACATCCATTCTTGCGTTTCGGCAAGGCATTCAATCCAATATTTTCGATCAATCGGTGGCCACTGTTTAAGACAAGATTCTTCTCATTTCACTTGAGTAATCAAGTATAAAAAGAATTTGGTTGCAACCACGCGTATTTAGTATATTCGCTTCTTTTCATTGTACAATTACGTATGTTGTATAAAGATTGTAAGGATTCGTTAAGATATTAATTGAGAATTAACTCATCGAAACTGTAAAGTTAATATTTCGTAAAACAGTACATGTTCACATTATTTAATGCACTCTATTGTGATTCAATAGTCAGTATATTCTTTCTTTATCATAAGTTGAATATCGTTAAGTTCATTCGAAACGAAGAATTATTTCAGAAACATTATCCAATGGTTAAACCATGTTATGCACGATTGATGATATCTATATGAATATATGTCAGGTTGATTATGGATTAATGCATTGAATTACCAAAGGAAAAAGGGTATATTTATTGGTTAAGAACCACTTATATTTTTAACATTGATTTCTCAGAAATCTATTTTCTTCATTAGTAAGATACCAAATTAATTTATGCATTATTCCATTTCTTCTATATATATTAATTAGATTTTGAATTTATACTTGTATTATATTGTATTTTGAAATGTTTTGCATTAATGGTCCTTTCACAAATATAATTTGTTTTTCAAGGTTTTCTCTTATGCGTTACAAATATTCAATGATTTTCAGTGCTTCTAATTTATTTAAGTGAAATTAGTCTTGCGTAATTATTGTGTTGGAATTTATGAAAGAAATATCTCCGGCAACGGATATATATTTATTAAAGTGAACGGACTATTAATAATTGAGTTTCCTGATACTTAAATTATGTATTTCATTTATATGTGATTTATATTAATACCGCGTTATACTCTCAAAAGTTCTAAAATTGTATTCAATCAATATATCGAAAGGTTACTTTTCAAACGAATTACACTAGTTGAGTTTTCTTAATAACCAGTACGATTTTACGTTCTTACTGGAGCGTGTACAGTCTTCATCTACATTTGAATATTCTCGAAATTCAATATACTTTTCATCGTCTGTCGCGTCATCCATTGGCGTTTTCATCATATCGTTGCGACAATTGTCGCAATTTGTTTTTGCAATACTTCTTCGTGCTATATATCCAGCAAAAAATGTAATAGCATTTTTATCATAAGAAGTAAGTAAATTTATATTTTCAGAATTATCCACAATACCATATGTTTCTAGAATTTGTGCATCTTCTATAAGTACTTCATTTTCAGGCTCAATGTCATCTTGTATAGTATCATGATTCTCATTCAGGGCATTCTCTATTGTCTTTACAAGTTGACTCGGTGGATTAATGAGAGATTCAGCTTCGGAACACTTTTTTTTTCCCGAAGGGGGAGAAAAATGCCTCGCGCACTGCCCTGACCCGGTTTCAGGGACTGTGTGGGGCTTGCACCCACTAAAAAACCCCCTGGACATGCAGCACAATGGACTATAGTTACGTGACGCGGGAGACCTGAGGTATTACATCACGAACACGTAACAGTTTTCTCGCAGAGGCGACAGAAAACACGTAATCCACAGACAAAAGACACACGAGGAGGTCAAACCAGGGGTGTTTCATTCCCACAAGAGAGGCGCCTCTAGTTGAGTTCCCGAACGCATAGTGGTGCCCGCGCACGGCCACATGCGCCGGTCGTTCAACCTCCGCCTTAGAGAACCCCCATGATGATGACCGTGACGCCGCTTACGGGGGAAGTACAGTGGGGAGCATTAATGAGTTCCGTTACCCGGTGAGCTACGGTGCCGAGCGGTGCAGGCGAGCGCGCTACGTTACCGTCACGGTCGATAAAAGGTTCAAATACAGAACCGCGAACGCGTAAAAATGGTCAGTCACGCTGTATTGCTCGCGCGTGCATTTGATTAAAAAAACATGTTTAATACAATTTGATGCACACAATTAATACGTATTACATACAATATAACAATCATAGGTGAATATGTAATTATAATTGTATTATTATGCATCTGCAACTATTATTCCACCGACTAAGTATGTGTTTACTGGAATAATATAATTACAGATAATATGATAATTATAATTACAACATTATTACCTATAATTATTCTATTGTATACGTAATGCATGTGTAATTATATGAAAAATTGTTTCGCGATATTTTATAATTTTTACGATGTCGCATTATCTTCCGTATCTTATTTATAAGTAAATGAAATATTAAAATTAAAAGCTAAGTAATGTTACGGCCGATATTCCGAGCAATATTAAAGTATTAATAAAAAGCTAGATATATATACATTTTGAATTATAATTATCGAGTCAACGTTTTGACCTACTTGGTCTTTCTCAGCATTACATTCAAACTTACAAGTGATATAAATAAAAATAATAATAACTGTTGAAGTTCACATTATCAACACTGAAAATTATAGTCATCGCCGATGGAACGATTACGACACGCAAAAGAAATAAGGTCAAAGCCAACTTCGAATTAAACGCCGTCACAGGCCACATAATTACAATAATTGTTACCGATTACAATAAATCTTGATCTGAGTTGCAGCTGACGGAGGTGCTAATTTCGTGCATTTTCTGTATATTTTAAAAGGTTCTGAGCGCAACACCGATCTCTACTTCCATTTAATATCGGACATGACAATTTCCGACGTTGAGCATGGCTGATACCAGGATCATATACAGAGGACTGCCCCTTTTAAAATATACAGAAAATGCACGAAATTAGCATCTCCGTCAACTGCAACTCAGATCAGGATTTATTGCAATAGGTAACAATTATTGTAATTATGTGGCCTGTGACGGCGTTTAATTCGAAGTTGGCTTTGACCTTATTTCTTTTGCGTGTCGTAATCGTTCATCGGCGATGACTATAATTTTCAGTGTTGATAAAGTAAACTCTAACAGTTATTATTATTTTTATTTATAATACTTGTAAGTTTGAATGTAATGCCCTGAGGAAGACCAAGTAGGTGGAAACGTTGGCTCGATAATTACAATTCAAAATGTATATATAGCTTCTTATTTTAATACCGTAATTAATTAATATTGCTCGGAATATCGGCCGTAACATTACTTAGCTTTTGCTTTCGACGAGCGATGACACGTCCTATTTTTTTATATTAAAATTAAATTATTTAAATTAAGGATTAATCGGATACGAAATCTATTTTGTAATATTTTTTGAATTCCTAAATTCTTCGAATTTGAACATTAAGTTTATAATGCGATTTTTATCCATTTTTGCTTTTTACAAAATGTCTTTTCTAACATTGAAATATTTTCTTTTATAAAAAGAAAATATTTTTATATGTAAGTGATGGTATCTCGTGTTTATGGTAATTGGATTTATTTTCTGCGAAAGAAAAGCCATTTTTTATGTGCTATAAATTGTGAAGAAATATATAAAGTCTGCGATATTATCACGTAGCTGTTAACCATTATTTTCACAAATATTATATTATTTTTATTTTCTTTTTTATACAAAAAATTAAGGATTAAATGGATAGAAAGATATTCGTAACTTGATATATGTTGTCGAGATGTTTCGAGTTTCGAGATGTTCCTTGTCTTAATGTTTAGTGGTTCTGAAAAGAACCGATTTGGTGGTTCTAAAAAGAACCGATTGGATGTTGCTGAGGTGTTCCTTGTCATAATATTTGGTGGTTCTGAAAAGAACCGATTGTTTTACTTGGCCCTGGAGCGAATTTTAATAATCCGTCCAGTAACCATCTCTCCCGATCACCTGATGCAGTCGTCGATCGATGGACTGACGAAGATTGGTGAAGAACTCAGGTTTGCCTCGAAGTGCTTCCCATTCATTCCTCGCGTGCTCAAACAGAGCTTGTTTGGTTCTCTCATGGCCAGGATCCCACGTATTCACAATTTTCGCCCACACATTCTCAATCAAGATGAGATCTGTGGATTTAGCTGGCCAATCAAGAACCACAATCTCTGGATGTTGTTCGAACCATCTTCGCACTGCGGGAAGTATGAACTGCAGAATTGTCCTGAACTAATCGAAATCTCGGTACATCTTCTGCCGGGAATATATTTCGGACGCTCGGAAGCAGAACGTTTTCCAAAATATCGATGTATTCCTCACTATTCATATGTGGCGATATTTCAATTAGTTCACCAGGACCATACGCACTCATCCATCCCCACATTGCACAAGTAATGCGCCCACTTCGCTCTTGAGGAATGACATACCTCGGATCAAACCTGCGATTATCGGGTCTCCAAACACGATCACGCCGATCAACTGCAGAACAAAAGACTTTTTCATCCGTCCAGATAGTGACATCCCATTCTTCCGCAGATGTCATTAGCTCTTGACGCGCAAAAGCAACGCGATTTTCGCGATGTTTTTGCGTAAGCGCGATTTTTTGTGCAGCACGACGACAGTGAACATGGGCTTCATGTAAACGTCGTCGTGCTGTCCATCGAGAAATCGGTAACTCCAAGTCGTTAATGGCATTTGATACCGGAAAAAAAGGCTGTAAATCTACCTGGTTGACTAAAGCATTATTTTCTTCCACAGTTGTTTTCCGTGGTCTGTGATTATGCTTACGATGATCACGCAGAGCTTCTTCACCACCTTCTTGCCACGCATGAATCCATTTTCTTGCCGTCTTATCGGAACATGGAATTCTGATGCAAATCTCTTCGAGATTTACACCTCCTTCCTACAAACCGATTATACGGCCACGCTGGATTTCGCTCAACATTACTGCACCAAGTCGCAAGACAAAATGCTGACTGAGGCAACTATGCGCAGAGCTTTTGTTTAACGTCATTAGACAAAAGACGATCGCCACGTATTAGCGTCTTTTGTTTGTTGATTCGACCGGATTCGGTCAGATCAAAAGTTCGGTTTGAAACTTGATGACTTTAAACTATCATAACAGAAAGCGTTCCTTAACATCGATCAAAGATTCTTAGCATTATCGTGGCAGATTTTAATATTTTATTATCATTTTTCCGATCTTTTAATCTGATCCAAGTCGGGTCGAGTCAACAAATCGAAAATCGAAAACGCTATATGTTAGTGCACGATACATCATATTATCGAAAAAAATGATTACTGGACGAATTATTAAAATTCGCTCCTGGGCCAAGCAAAACAATCGGTTCTTTTCAGAACCACCAAACATTAAGACAAGGAACATCTCAAAACTCGAAACATCTCGACAACATATATCAAGTTACGAATATCTTTCTATTCGTTTAATCCTTAATTTTTTGTATAAAAAAGAAAATGAAAATAATATAATATTTGTGAAAATAATGGTTAACAGCTACGTGATAATATCGCAGACTTTATATATTTCTTCACAATTTATAGTACATAAAAAATGGCTTCTCTTTCGCAGAAAATAAATCCAATTACCATAAACACGAGATACCATCACTTACATAGTAAAAAGCAAAAATGGATAAAAATCGCATTATAAACTTAATGTTCAAATTCGAAGAATCTAGGAATTCAAAAAATATTACAAAATAGATTTCGTATCCGATTAATCCTTAATTTAAATAATTTAATTTTAATATAAAAAAATAAGAAGTGTTATCGCTCGTCGAAAGCAAAAGCTAAGTAATGTTACGGCCGATATTCCGAGCAATATTAATTAATTACGGTATTAAAATAAGAAGCTATATATACATTTTAAATTGTAATTATCGAGCCAACGTTTCGACCTACTTGGTCTTTCTCAGGGCATTACATTCAAACTTACAAGTAATATAAATAAAAATAATAATAACTGTTAGAGTTTACTTTATCAACACTGAAAATTATAGTCATCGCCGATGAACGATTACGACACGCAAAAGACATAAGGTCAAAGCCAACTTCGAATTAAACGCCGTCACAGGCCACATAATTACAATAATTGTTACCTATTGCAATAAATCCTGATCTGAGTTGCAGTTGACGGAGATGCTAATTTCGTGCATTTTCTGTATATTTTAAAAGGTTCTTGACGCAACACCGATCTCTACTTTCATTTAATATCGGACATGACAATTTCCGACGTTGAGCATGGCTGATACCAGGATCATACAGAAGATTGCCCCTTTTTATTAATACCCTAATATTGCTCGGAATATCGGCCGTAACATTACTTAGCTTTTAATTTTAATATTTCATTTACTTATAAATAAAATACGGAAGATAATGCGACATCGTAAAAATTACAAAATATCGCGAAACAATTTTTCATATAATTACATATGCATTACGTATATAATAGAATAATTATAGGTAATAATGTTGTAATTATAATTACCATATTATCTGTAATTATATTATTCTAGTAAACACATACTTAGTCGGTGGAATAATAGTTGCAGATGCATAATAATACAATTATAATTACATATTCACCTATGATTGTTATATTGTATGTAATACGTATTAATTGTGTGCATCAAATTGTATTAAAAATGTTTTTTTAATCAAATGCACGCGCGAGCAATACAGCGTGACTGACCATTTTTACGCGTTCGCGGTTCTGTATTTGAACCTTTTATCGACCGTGACGGTAACGTAGCGCGCTCGCCTGCACCGCTCTGCACCGTAGCTCACCGGGTAACGGAACTCATTAATGCTCCCCACTGTACGTGGGAGGCCGTTTGGCCCCCCCCCCACACGCCCCCAAGACGCACAGCCATACCATACAGGGTCTCTTCATTGGCAGAACGAGTCACCTCGTTCGAGGAAATCCGCGCCTCCAAACAACACGTACACGAACCGTCACGGAACATGCACGAATGAGACAAACAGGAATCCCCTCTCCGGAGGGGGGATTCCACTCGGACAAAGAATACGAGTGCGAGTTCACGCACCCGTATCTATTAGAAAAGGACCAACCCACAACCAACACTAAAAGGCAGATCCGACTCGCTCGGGTCTGCGTTAGAAAGGACGCGCTTCCCCCCCCCCCCCAGGCCCCCTCGTCGCACGAGTGCGAGGGAAGGGGCGAGGGGAGGAGCACGAATAATTAAGGAGGAGAGTCCCCAAACGCAAGAAAGCGAGAAGCCCCGGGGGACGGCCAACCGCGGACCGCCGCCACGAGGGCTACCGGTATCCGCCGCGTAAGCGGCGGAACCGGAGCCCGAAAAGCAGCGAGCGACAAACCACGGCCGACCGACCCCGAAAGAGAACCCCGCAGCCCAGCGAAGGAGCCCCCCCGATCGGAAAGTGCGCCAGTCCACGGGGGCACCCGACGAGGCCACAGAAGGGCGACGGGTGCCGACCGCCCCCGGCCGACCACCCCCCCAGGGATCCGGGAGCATCGCGCCAGGCGATGCGCCGGACCCCAGGGGGGGACAGCCCGAAGCCGGCCGGCGCCCGACACCCACCAAGGCCACCCCAGGAGCCCCCCGCAGCAGCGAAAATGGAATAAATCACTCGAGGTGAATCGGACTCCTGAAAGATACTCCAACAAATATCCCAAGAGAAAGCGTCCTCTCGTCTCTCCCCCCACATCGCGCAACGCAATTCCGTACAAGTCCCTGCTTCACAATCTGAGACCGATTCGACGCGGTGGCGGGAATCTCCTCCGCTGATCCCACGAGGCAAGAGCGCGCTCAACCTCGGTCCCAGTAGGGAACGCACATACTAAAAGTACCTAAGGGTGGGAGAGAGAAGGAAGATCAAGCAAAATAATAAAATAAACTAAGCGCACGCAGTATACAAATCGCAAATATCACGCAAACAGACGCGAGTCACGCAATCTAAGGGAGTGGGGCATTCGCAGCGTTCCCCCCCAAGTTCTCTTGCTGTCGTCTTCTCTCATCTTCCTCTTTCTTACGGAGGACGCTTTCCGCAAACTTCGCGAAAGCACCCCAAGCCTCCCGAGACGCACACATCGCCCCAACAAGTCTGGGTAAAGAGAGGTTCCGACCCACCACGGCCGTAAGTTCGCCTCGTTCGAGGCTCCAATGACTGCACGCCTCAAGGGTGTGTTCAGCGGCATTCAGCGGGTGTGTCCACATCCAGCTCGCAGTAGCGGCAATTGGGTGATTCGGAAGGACAGGAACCCTGTGCGCCGGTCCAGCCAGGCCTCAAAACAGGGAGAGATGGCCTCCCTTGTGCGCTTTCCGGGCAGAAGCTCGTTGTTGATGTAGGTAGCCCATTGATCCTTTAGGACCAACCACTCCTCTTCACGAAACTCCGAGGGGGCGTCAGGGTAATATTCTCCGGAATCCTTTCATGCCGTAAGTATACTCGGCGGAGACATGCCGCATATAGATGAATCGGTGGGACTCTGGCCAGCAGCGTAGCTGCTGCGTAAGACACTGTCCGATACGCCATTACCGTTCGAAGCGCGATGAGGCGTACCGTGCAACCGCACGCGTCGTGTCGACCAACCGACGCCGACGTGGAGGTGATGCCGTGTGGAGCAACGCAGGACGCGCGGGACGAGCCCAGCGACGAGACCCTGAGCCAGTCCACCGGGAGGAGACCTCCGCTGACGAGGGGGACATCCCCGATTAAGTTTAAGTTGCGCGAGCGCTCCGAGGACGGAGTCGGGACACGTTTCTTTTCTTTGCGTTTTTTCAGGTCATGATATATTTATTTTCTTTCCATTTTATTTAATAAAGTCATCGATTTCACCCGTCCGGCGCAATTAATATTAAGGCATGCGACAGCGGTCGCCGAGCAACGGCTCGTATAGCTACTAAGACATTTCCTTCCCAATCCACCAATTTTAGTTTTCGTTTTGGCACGACGATGCCCGGCCCGACCAGGAGCGAAAGAATTTAATTTTTATTTTGAACAGGTGCGTGGATTGCGGTAACGCACTGATAAGTTAAATGGTCGAGTCACACACAATCTTCATAGCGCGGGCACTTAGTGCACGTACCGCGCGTGCTACGCGAGTAGGAGTCAGGATGCCAACTCACGGGATCCCCAAGAGGGGGCCTACGCAAAACCAGCGTGATCCGAATACGCAGACATAGGGTTTGGATGACAACCCACGAAAACGCGAACGGGAAGCCATAGCACAAAACAACTGAAGATGCATCCAGAGGGAGGCTCAACCGACCCCTGGAATCGATCGCGAGCGAAATCCGAGCACCCGGAAGTGCAGTTCGCACGACAATCAGCGAATTCGCGAACTGGACGTCGGAGCGGAAAAGAGCCGAAGATGCGTACTGGGGAAGGTTAGATAGACCCTAGGAGTCGATCGCGAGCGAAATCCGAGCACCCGGAAGTGCAGTTTACACGACAATCCGTGAATTTCTGAACCGGACGTCGCAGCGAAAAGAAGCCGAAGATGCGTACTGGGGGAGGTTAGAGAGACCCTAGGAGTCGATCGCGAGCGAAATCCGTGCACCCAGACGTGCAGTTCGCACGACAATCCGCGAATTTGCGAACCGGAAGTCGTAGCGGAAAAAGGCCAGAGATGCGTCCTCGGGGATACCTAGTACACCCGAGGAAAGAATCGCGCCCGAGATCCAACCATCCGGACGGTGGGTTGCCACGACAGTCGTGTAAACCTATAGACCTAGACATCGGCTACGAGAAGTTAGGCCGGAATACGGTTAGTAGGGACTGGGAGAATAGGCATCAGGATCGCCGCCATTGGCGGACACGTAGAAAGCGACCTGGACGTCGTCTCCAGGAAGTCGACCCGGAATCGGCATTAGGGACGTAGGAGAGGCCGTGCGCACGGGTCGGCGCCCTCAAAAGTCAATTTTTCGAAGCGGTGGAAAACCACTACCCGGGAGCCGATTAAGCGTGTCGTAAATAGTGTACTGGCGGCGGAAATTTCCATCGAGAACATCTGGCACACACCTGGCGAGACGAAACTCGTAAACAACTATTGTATCTGCGTAGAATGGAAAGTTACCGCGAGGAGAAAGCGGCCGAGACCCCATGGTGGGGGTAAAACTTCGGAGGTAGGGAGCCCGAGAGAGGAATATTCCTCGTGGCAGTCTCTCGTGGCGCTCGAATGGTAGCTATCTTCTCGCGCGTATATCTCGGCGTGTCGCGGTAACTATCGCGAAAACGTAACGGATTACGATTGTAAGCCTACCACAGTGTCCGAAACAAACGGGAACGCCCGCATATAGCGTTACATGACGCCGATACGAAAGGCGTACGGTTTTTTCGCGTACCGGAATCGTGAAATCGCACTTTGCGAGACGTGCGACCGCCATCTTGCGCGGCATCAGTAATTGTGAACCACCACCATTGTGAAACAATAGATAACAATAAAAGCAATAATTATTTGCAAAAATATATATAAAAATATCAATTGCTTACCTTCAACTTACCTGAACAAGCGGCTGTCGTCCATCTTGTGTGTTAGCGGTGTCCGAGCTTCAAGGTCATCATTGATTCTGCATCAGAGGAGGCCATAGATGAAGAATCCGCAGACGAAACCTGAAAATAAAAGAGAATTAATTGCGTTGACTTAACTTAATGCGGGGACTTACCCGATCAAGCGGTTGCCCGGCCATCTTGGTTCCACGAACGAGGCAGGCGATTGATAGATAGCGGAAGCGTTAGGCAGAGCAACACAGAGGAGGCATCCGTGGCGGGAATCTAAACAGTGAAAGGGTTAAGGAGATAGACATATATATATATATATATATACCTGATCAAGCGGTTGTCGTGACAACCGGTGTCCCTGGCTGGCCGACCAAGGTCATACCTAGCGTATCTTGAGCACAGGCGACACTGACAATGCAGCCGTGGCGAGATGAAAAAATAAAATTGTTTAAACAAATTGTTCAACTTTTGTGTCGTTTGCATTACGAATACCTACCTTCTCGGTAGTTTAAGGTTAAACCAAGTGGCGACCGATGACTTAGAGGACAAAATCGCGTACCCCGTAGCCCGATTACGTATCGTTCGGTTACAACCGCACGTTGAAGCACCTTCTGCTGGTTCCCCGAGGCCATCAGCTCGTCACTCCAGATCGGAGCCGCGTACAAAATGATTGAAGTGATGACCGAGAAGTATAGCCGTCTTTTGGCCTCTATGGGACCACGCAGATTGGGCAACACTCCATAGAGTGCACGACTCACTCTAGTTACCTTTTCGGCAATGTATTTAAAATGTATGCAAAAATTAAGTCGCCTATCAATGTACACCCCGAGATACTTCATGTTATTCTTGACCTTTATTCTATGGCCTTCCACCTCGACGAAAGCACCGCGCGGGCAGCTACCGAAGAAGACGGCCTCCGACTTGGGCCAGGAAACTTTAAGGCCCAGTAGGCGGATGTTAATGAGGATCCGTTCTAGGCAGTCCTAGATCAGCTCGCACACCTCATCGTAGCTATTGCCGACGACGACCAACAGGGTATCGTCAGCGTAACAAATAATATGACAGAATTTGTATAACCTGGTCTTCAGAACGGCGTCAAAAGCGAGGTTCCAATGGTTCCATAAGAGGGGGCCCAGCACCGAGCCCTGCGGGACCCCCCGGTGAACGTTCCTGTAACGGCGTGAGCCGTCCGCGGTGAAGTAACGTATTCTTCTACCCGTAAGGTAGGACTCAATAATGCGTCGTAAGTATTTTGGGAAGCCCTTTACACGGAGGGCCCTTCTAATAGCGGCGAGTATGATTGAATTGAACGCGTTTTGTATGTCCAAAGAGAACGCCATAGCTACCTTACCCTGCGCTCGGGCCTCTGAAATTATGATCCTTAGGAGATGTAGTGCGTCTGTGGTAGAGCGCATTCTCCGGAATCCAAATTGATTCTCGGACAAGTTGGCAGCGGGAGTGCGGTCCATGTAATCAATGAGGCGACCCACAATAACTCGTTCGAAGGTCTTGCCTGTCTCATTTAATAAACAGATAGGTCTAGCTTTCGGGATCTCACCAGGAGCGTCCTCTCCTTTCGGGATGAGGACGAGATCCGCTAGTTTCCAACTGCGTGGAAAGACTCCGTATTTGAACAAGATGTTGAAGCATTGCGCAAGTCTTGCGTGCATTGACACAGGTAGCTTCTTAAGTACCGTTGCTCTGTAGCCGTCCGGGCCTGGGGCCGTTCCAGTGTTGACTTTGGCGGCAATGGCCTCTTTAACCTCCTCGCTTGTGACAGGAACTCTATCCGCTTCGCAATCCCCCAGATCAACGGGGACGAGTGGGTTGCCCAGAGGGAAAAGATTGTCCAAAACCTCCCGCAGAACATCGGGAGCCAGAGTGGCGGTGAGGCCTGGGGCAGACCTTCTTAATTTGCCCAGCACGATCCTGTAGGGGAGGCCCCAAGGATCGTCGTCGAGAGTTTTGACGAGCTCCTGCCACGCCGCGCTTTTAGCCCTACGTATCGCGTGTTTGAGCGCCTGATGGGCAAAGAAATACGAATTTCTCTTAATATCAAATATGTCCGGCGGATCCCGAGGCCTGCCACGAGTCCAGACGCGTCTCGTTCTGTTTGCCTCAGATCGAAGCGAGACAATCTCGCTGCTCCACCAATATGCCGGGGGCGCATTCCCACGCGCACGGAGTCGAGGAACGGCGGCCACACACGCACTGGTGATGCAAGCATGAATCCAGCGATCGGGAACTGAATCGATCATATGAGCCTCGTCACGAGGGGTGACGGCACAAGTCCACTCAATGGATTCCTTGTACAAATCCACGTCCATGTTTTTATAGTCCCACCGAGATGGACGTGCGGGTCTGTAGGGCCGAACGCCGGACTCAGACAAGAGAAAGGTGATATACCTGTGGTCAGAGAGAGATTCGAGGTCATCTCTGACCGACCAATTCCGCACACAGTCAACCAAGTCCGGGGAGCTCCAGGTGAGGTCAATGATTGAAGCGCCCCGTCGGCTCAAAAAGGTAGGCTCATTTCCTACGTTAAGCAGACGAAGGTCCATCTGTGCGGTCCACTCCTCAAGGATATCACCCTTAAAATTCGCGGTGTGAGAACCCCAGGAAACCGCATGCGCGTTGAAATCACCACAGACCAGAGTCCTGCTGCCAACCACGAGTGAGCACACATTGGAAAGCTCGTTAACAAAGTTGGTGTACCCGGCGAAGTCTATATTTGGGGAAATATAGCATGACACAATGTGTACACTCCCATATCTGACCACGACAGAGGACTGTCCCTTCGCGACAAGAGCGGCCGGAAAATCCGCGATCCTAGGGTTGACATATATAGCGGCCAGTCCGTTGTGGCTACAGAACCATTGCTGAGAGCTGGGTGTGCGGGCTGGCTCGGAAACCACGCACACGGCAGCCCTCAGCTCCTCGGCCTGGTGTAGAAGCAGATCTTGAGCCACTTTGCTCCGATTCAGATTCGTTTGTATAAAGGTCGTCATTGCGTGCAACGAGTCCAATTAGTACCGATTTCTGGTCTATTAACAACTTCCCTTACGAAGCATCCTGCGGAGGAACCGAGACGATGGTCGGCCGGTCTGCCCGCTTGCGCACATATTACACAGTGGGGATTCTCGGAACAATCCCCAATCTTGTGTTCGCGACTGCCACATCTGAAGCACGATCCAGAGCGGTCTTCAGGAAACTCACAGGTGTTCCTCGCGTGGCCATAGCGCCAGCACTTGAAGCATTGCAACGGTCTCGCTTCTAAAAGCTCCACGCAAGAGATCGTCCAACCGATTCTGATTTTACCCGACGAACCAGCCTTTATTGCGGCTGCAAGTGGGCATTTAACCCACGCGGAGTTTAGCCCGTTGCGCATAGGTCTGATGTTACCGACTCTGACGCTCTCCTCCGCACAGTCCCCCGCAACAGAGACCGCATTCGCAATATCCCCCACCGTGATGGAATCAAAATTCCAGAGCCGAAGCTCTCCCATCGCGGTAGGTCTGTTGACACGAACCGGCATACCCCCCAAAACCGTTTTGAGCCTTTCCGAAAAATCATCAGCCTTCGTGGCACCATCTTGACCAGGGATCTCAATTATCAATCCGCCGTTGACACCGCGTCGAATCCTGGAGTCCGCAATTCCGAGTTTATCCAATTCAATGTTATTACGCGCCTTTTTCATGATATCGGCGTAAGTCACATTGGAATCCGTGCTGGTGATGGTGATCGCCACTCTCAGGGACCGATGGCGGCCGAAGGGAAGCGATTCCCGGAGGGCGTCATTGGTACGGGTTTGGCGAACCCGGGAGTACCCGAGCTCGGATAGGCTGGGCTCGTTAGTCGGCGTGAAGACAACCAGCCTAAGGAATGGACACCCCGAAATCAAACCACCCCTTTAACAAAAATGAAATGGATGGCAAAAAAGGAAGAGATGTACCGCCCCAGGTTGATCGGACGGCCAGGAACCGGCACGGGGAATGTACCGTCCCGGCATCTGACGACGGGCTACCTTCTGAGTTGCGGGCGAGCTCAGGAGGGGAAAAAGCTATCGCTCAAGGGAGTCAAGGCTCCGGTCAGAATAGGGAAAAGGGGGCACGCACGCTAAAGCCCGGCAGCAATGCTGGGCCAGCATGTGCCAAAGGGGGCTCGAGGATTCCGAAGCCGTCTGTGACGAGTACAGGGGTCTCCAAGTCATCGGGTAAGGTGGTTACGCGAACAGCGAGCGTTAGGCTAAATCCCTTGGACAGATCGGGGTCCAGATATGGACCACGATCTGGAACAAGCAAGCCAAAGGAGGGCGAACAAGACAATCCGTTCGCGGGAGTATTGGATCAACAAGGGGGATCCCAAATGCCGCAGGAGGAATGTGTCGAAGTGTCTGACGACGCGTTGGTCGAGTCGGGTGTGCCGGCTGACATAAAAGAGTCTAGACCACAAGGAAGACCAACCACGACAGGAGATTGCGTGTGTAAGAAGGTCGAATGGGCCAAACGGAAGCTTGCGAAGGAACAAAAGAGGCTAAAAGATTTAACAAATCCGATGGTGCCGGCAATTCTTTCCAAGAGGAGAAAGAAATGCCAGTATAAATACATGGAGGAGCTGAAAGAGGCTCCGATAGAGGACTTAGCCAGAAGGATCGTGGAGCAAGTAGCCACAGTCGATAAGGTCAAAACGACCAGTAAATCGCTAAGTGGCCGGGATATGGGTAGCCTGAACAAGGCGGCCTCCATAATCGAGGCAGCTGCTACTCACCTGATTGCCAGGATACAACCGGGTGAGAGAATAGCTGTGGAAGTGGAGACGGAGGAACTAAGGAGGAAGAACGCTGAGCTCCAGGAACGAATGCGTCAGCTCGAACTCCAATTAAATTCCCTCAATCAAGAAAAGGAAAAAGTGAGGGAAGAGGAGATGAGGGAGGACTCTCCCTCGAGACCATACATTCCGGGCGAGGCACCCATGAAAAGAAGGGCAAGGAGGGCGAAGAAGAATACTGTCTATGTGAAAGACTCGTCGGACGAGGAGGAGGACGAAAAGAAGGAGCGGGAAAGGCTGGAGAGAAGAGTCTGAGAGGAACAGACTCAGGATACTCGAGGGGGTTGCCCGAGAAGGAGCGGATCCGGCTCATAGACTCTCCTTGGGGGGTAAACCGCCAAAGATCATTGAGCCGGCCATACCTCCGATGGAGGTGGTAATGGAAACGGCCTCTGAAGGGAGGAACTGGCCTGAGGTAAATACGCGGGTAGAATCCAATAAGGGAGGGAACGAAATGGAAGCCAGACTGAACCGCAAAATAGACTAGCTTACGGATAAGCTGGAAAAACTTAGCGGAGTTGTGGGGAAGCTGGCGGAAATTATGGGAAGCAGTGGACCGGGACGGGAAAGTAATCTCCCATCGGTTCCTAAGTCGACAGGTGGTCAGCCAGCGCGGAAGTTGACTTCGGTAGCGGATCCAACGCCTCTGACGAAAAAAGGGAGCAATAAAAAGGAAAAAGGGAAGGATAACCGGAGGAAGCCGGGGTCGAAGACGAAGAGTGAGGTGCCAACTAAAGCGCGACAGTCACTCTCCATGGAAATACGAGCACTTCCTCCTCCTCTCAGAAGGATACGTGGGTGGACGTAGTAAAGAGGAAAGGAAAGGCTGGAAAGGGAAGACTGAGCAGAAGCCGCAAAAACCGCAAGCTGCCCGGAAAGCTCCGGGGAACCCCCCGCTGGGCGGTAAAGGCAAGAGCGGTGCGGATAATTCTGGGACGCCCGCTGGGAGTGGGAGCAAGAAGGTAGGCCGACCGCCGCGTTCAGCGGCGGTGGTGCTAACCAGTCTGAAAGACGAATATGAGTCTCTTATGAAGGAGGCTCGTCAAAGGATATGCTTGAAGGACATTGGAACCCTCTGAAACCGAAGAGGGCTCAAACGGGGGCACTTTTGATAGAGTTCCCGGGGAAAGAAGGAGCGAACAAAACGGACCAATTGGCGCCAGTATGTCCGATCTCTTTGCAGGTCGCGAAGGAGTGTCCGTCTCGCGGCCGCAAAAGATAGATAGATAGATCGTGTTTGCACAAGCTCGCGCACAAGCCTGAACTCTAGATTCAGATGAGGAAGGAACAAATAATTAAGAATCCGGTGTAGTTGAGAGAGAGATTGCATTTAATAAATTCAGTATTTTAATATGACTCGAATGGGCAGAATTAGACACAGAATACCAACATTCGTTGCTAAGGAGAAGGGAAACTGCCCGAAAACCTTCCCAGTATTCGTGAACAGGTATTACATAGATTATACAACATATAATGAATATACAATAAATGAATAAAACACGCAAAGGAAACAATTCAATAATTATTATAGTACAGTCCTTTCCTGTTATTGAGGATGAAATAAAAGTTGAATTCATTGAAGCCTTGCTTCGATATATCCTCAGGTTAATTATAAAAGAAATAGTTATGGTACGTAATCTCAGAGTTTCTATTGACGTAGTCAAAAATAAAAAGGAACATGTAATTTCAGGATAGGACTGTTCAACAAATAAATCAAATCAATAAGCATATAAATTCAGTTCAAACACAATTGAAATAGTTATGGAATCAATGTATCAATCTTTGAGTCTTAAATATAAACTATTTCTCTTTAACTTGTTAGAATTTACCATATATCAAAATCTTCTCTAGAACCAATAATTCTCTTTTAGCAAAATCAGGTATTCAATACAAAAGATAAAGTATAAGAATTTCTCAATGTATAGCATTCATAAAGCTTATTGTTTGAATCGACACATTAATTCATAATAGCAGAAACGAAATATTTGATCAGTCAGAATTAACACAATACTTCGTAGAATAATTATCAAGTTCATGAGAAATTAGTCTCCGAATACTTATGAGAATAATCATCGAATTAATGAGAAACAAGTCGCAAAATATTTAGTAGAATAATCATTAAATCAAGGAGAAATAATGCTTACAGAAACGCACGGAAATGAATAATTAATAGTTTGTGAATAACGCAAGATAAACTTTATGGTTCGCACAGAACGCAGTTTCAATTGAATACGTATTTCAAATGAATATAAAAATTGTTCGCTAAGTAATATAATACATCATAAGAAAAAATTGTCTAATCAATAAAAACGAAATAATCACATAAATACGTAATAAAGTCTGTCTTTTACAGTTTACGAAGAATGGTTGCAACCGTACAATAAGTGATTTTACTTTAAACTGAGCTCAGGAAAACAATAAGACTCGAGATAACCTTTATTTTCTCTTTTCAAAAAAAGCGAGGAAGTTTTCCTCTCACTTGCTCTCGTGATCTCTGCGAATTGTAATATCCGAGACTAACCTTTGAGAGGATTGATGATCTCTCTCGAAACGGCAGACGAATGTCTAACGTTAACTCTCAGAAACGATAGACGAAAGTCTAACGTTGTCACGATAATATGTTGAAACGTGTTACCTTTCATAGAAGATCACATCACCTCGGATATTTACACAAAGAATATGTATATATATAAGAAAAGCTCAGTCCTTCTCTCTTTCTGAACTTTATGACTTCGAAAGGGCTCGCAATTCCTGTCGTCAAGGCTCTCTCAAGCGTTGCTGCAAATGGCTGCCTTCCTTCGTTCCACGTGGCGGCATGGCTCGCCGGGACGGATTTCCCTGGATTTCTCTCGAAGGCGATCGTCGTCTCCAGGATCTTTCGTTGATTGATATTCGAAGCAATTAATTTAATACGGCTCGACACACGAATATACAGATCACTACGTAACGACTCGATGCTCAAAGGCTGACGCAATATATCTAGAATTGAGCTACGATGCACGATGTATCGTGCACGATGTATCACGCGCGATGTTTGCGAAACGAATGCTCGCTCGGCCGGGCTGCGCGTCCCTCCTAACATGCTTGAGCATGCGCGGTAAACACGCTCTTCGCCGCCTGGGACGCAACGTTGTCGGCGCCGCTCGCGCGCTTTTTCCGAGAACTGCGTGGAATGCGCGGCAACCTATTGTATTACAATTGACGCAAAAAAGAATAACACAATCTCTCTCTCTCTCTACTCTTCCAACTTCAAACAGATCGCTATATTTATTATGCGCTCCAGGATAAATCCTCTTAAGCGTAAAAGCCATAACATACAATACAATACATGACTAAAAACTAAATTACATGTGTGTGCGTGCTATTACACGCGCGTTCGCAAGCATTAACGATTTAAAGACTAGAGTCATTGCTTAATAAGTAATTATATAATTTGTGTTTAAAAATAATTAACGACTCTGAATTACAATCAGGCGGAAGACCGTTCCAAAGTTTAGCCGCTCTATAGCTAAACGACCGTCTATGAAACTCCGTACGACACAGAGGCAAAGTGAGAACGTCACCCAGAGCTCGAGTATCACGTTGAGTCATGTTGCATCTATATTCAAATTTATTATATAGGACACAGGGAATCTTAGAGTGCAAGATGGAGAAAGTTAAGTTGCCAATAAAATAGTTCCGCCTCGAACTTATCTTCAGCCAATGAAGCCTTTCAAAGTATGGAGTGATATGTTCGTCCCAGCCAGCTTGAAATATAAAACGTACGCAGGCATTAAATGCTCTCTGCAGCCGCAAATTTTGCTCACCCGTTATATCAGTGAGGACAGCGCAGCAGTAGTCAAAGTGAGGCAAAATCATCAGCATAGAAATTGTATTTACAGAACCTCAGGATCGATCCAAAACCCAGTAAGTAAAGAACGAATAACAGTGGTCCCAGTACCGAACCCTGAGGAACTCCCGCAAAGATCGTTCTCCTAGTTGATTTTTCACGAGAAACAGGATCGCGGACTGCCTGTTTCCTATCATCCAAATAAGCGCAGATCCAGCGAAGAGCAGAGCAAGAGAAACCTGCATTTCTTAATTTCTCTATTAAGATTCTGTGGCAGACATTATCAAAAGCCTTGGTAAAGTCGAAGAAAACAGCAACGGTAACCATTCTTGAATCCGCCGCTTGTCTCACATCGTCAAGAAACCTTACCAATGCTGTCTGAGTGGAGTGGCCCTTCCTATACGCAGACTGATACGGATTCTGAATGTCAGATCTCCCGAGATACTCCTTGATTTGGTCCGCAGCGATACGCTCCATAGCCTTTGATATCGCACACAAAATTGAGATAGGTCTATAATCTCGCAATTCCGAGGGACATTTAACCTTTGGAATAGGGCATATTAAGGCCATCTTCCACAAGTCAGGATAAACCCCTGCTGTGAAACTGTAATTAAAGATATGCATTACTGCTGGAAGAATGCTGGGCAAAGCTGTGACAATTAATTTAGCCGACAATCCATCTTCACCAGTGGCGTTAGATTTTATCCTTCGCAGCGCATTGACAACTTGTTGTGGCTCAACGTGACTCCAATAAAATTTTGCATCACTATACACCTCCTCGCCCAGATCATAGACTTCCCTATCTTCCTCTTCTCCATCAAGCCTCGTAGAAGAACCCGAAAAATAATTATTTAAATCCTCGTTTGAGAATAGCACTCTGTTCATGGTGTTCGATTTAATAAGGCCAAGATGTTTTAACCTTTTCCATATAGAATTCATATCTGTGAGATCTTGAAATGCAATGAGATAGTACTCGCTTTTAGCCTCACGAACCATGTTTTGCGTAAGATTTCTCAGAAGTCTGAACCTTTCATAATTTGCGTCTGTTCTCTGTCTCCTCCATCTTCTCCTTGCTTTGTCTCTTTCGGCCATTTTTGACTTAATGTCATTCGAGAGCCATGGTGCCGGCAGGTGCCGAGGTTTGATCCTACGGAGGGGCGCATGCTTGTTGTAACATCCAATAACATTCTTATTAAGTATCTCAACTTTCCTATTTATATCAGTAGCCTCGAATAGAATGCTCCAGTTACAAGAATCAAACTCATCAAGGAAGAGATTAATTTTTCAGTGTCATCGATTATGCACAAATCAAGTCGGGTAGAGGACGCGCGCGTATGATGCGTTGGTGCATACGGCACTAAAGAAAGATGAAGCGAATTAACAAGGGTCTTAATTTGCTCCGCGTCAAAAGACTGAGAGTCCAGATCTGCGTTAAAGTCACCAAGAATGATTATGTGCCTATACAGAGCAGACAAATCTGCTATGGTGTTGAAAATGTCTGACAAGTATCCACAGTGGGGGGGCCTATATACCACTGTGAGTAGAAGCTTTGAATTCCCGTCAGCTGAGATCTCCGCCATTAAGTACTCAGGCTTTCTGCAGTATTTGTCCTCAGAGTGATGGATCACTCTGGAGCTGAGCTGGTCACTCAGGTAGACCGCAACACCCCCGCCAGTCTTGCCAGCTCGATCCCGCCTCACAATATGATACCCGCGCAATGAAACCATACTATCCGGGATAGATGATCTCAGCCAAGTTTCGGACAAACAAATAATGTGGTATCCTGAACCCTCGAAAAAAGATTGAAATTTATCAAGATGCGCTAATAAAGACTGACAATTTACATGACAGACGCGTAAGTAATCAATCGAATTGTTAACCATAGTTAATACTGTTTATTCTATCCGCTATTCTTCTACGCAAAATCGGGCAGTGTTTGCTGTCCAAGGCAGAGTGCAACGGTTCCTCATGAGACGTCCATCTTTTACAGTTGCCACAGACCGGGGACTCTTTCCTCTTCTCACAGTGCCTTCATTTCATGTGCCTCAGCGCAGTGACCACAGAGTGATGAAAATCGACAATGCTTGGCAAAATGTCCAAATGCAAGGCATTTGAAACATTGCAGCACCTTGATGTGATCAGAGACTTTACATGCGAAGTAATTTACGAAGACATGTTTCTCCTTGAGTAATTGCGCCCTAATGCTAGCCGATACCTCCACCACACAATTTGTCGTCTTTCGTTTATCTCGAGGTGGATAGATATAAACAATCTTGATCTGCGATGTTTCGTCCTGAGATATATCCTTTAGGTTGAGAGCAATAATCTCCGATTTGATATCCTCTCTATTCATATCACACGGTATTCCCTGAACCAATAGCCTAGGGTTGACCTTATTTTCCTGCTCCAGTCACAATCCTGCCCTTTCCAGCACTTTCGAGTGCTTCATCTTGTCGAAGTCCACCGAGTGCGCCTCAATACGGACACCACTGTTTTTCGTGGACGATATTCTCTTGACCTTTAAATTATAGTCTGACGGTTTTAATATTCTCTGAACTGCGATTCTTGTATCGCGGGAAGATGCCAGCCCCGCACTCATAATGCCCCCTTTCCCTAAAGTATTACAATCAAACCTGAACCACTGTCGCGCGGCCCAGGACCTGTTCCTCCAATCCATGGCAGAGCGCGGCAGTGGTTTAGGAATAATTGCGGAGCCATACCGTGCACCGCAGGGCCACCCGTGTTGGGCGATCAGCGAATGCGGACTGGCGGCGGTGACGTGAAGGCAGACCGCGGACCCGATTCCCTGCACGAAGTTAGGTTCGGGGAATGGTTTTGCGGTGGTGAGATGGGGTCAGACGGTGGTGGTCGGAGTCTATGTGTCTCCGAATAAAACCATCGCCGAATTTGAAGGGATCCTGGATGATCTGGGACTATGGGTGAAAAGGTTCAACCCGGCTCCGATTGTGGTGGCCGGGGACTTTAACGCCAAGTCGGCGTTATGGAGGTCCCCGATCACCAACGCTCGAAGAAGGGTCCTAGAAGCTTGGATGGCGGGCAGGAACCTGTGCTCCTTGAATATCGGAGGGGCACAGACCTGTGTCAGGGCGCGCGGCGGATCGGTCATCGACATAACGATGGCCAATCTTGCGGGTGCGCGCAGGACCTCAGGGTGGAGGGTCGTCGAGGGGGTAGAGACGCTCTCCGACCACGTGTACGTGGAGTTCTCCTTCTCGGCGGCCTCTCCGAAGGTGATGACCCGTAGACGCGAGGTCGAGAGTAAGTTCCCTCGCTGGCAGTGGAGGAAGGTCGACCGAGACCTATTCCGGGCAGCGATCAATGCCGCGTTGTGGGGTGAGCAGGTCCTCACGAACGAGACTGCGAGCGTGGAGCAAATGGCCGAACGGTTCGGGGACATAATGGAGCAGGCGTGTAACGCAAGTATGCCCCGATCGCGGCCCGACCCACGCAAGAAGACTTATTGGTGGACGGAGGAGATAGCCGAACTTCGGCGCTCCTCCGTCCACGCCAGAAGGGGGTGGCTGCGGGCACGTCGCAGAGGAGACCCCCTCGGACTGGAAGAGGCCGAAGATGGTTACCGCTCCACTAAGCGGGCCCTCTCCGTGGCCATAAAAGTGGCCAAGGCCGGGCCTGGAAGGAGCTCCTCCAGACACTGGAGGAAGACCCGTGGGGGCGCCCGTATAGAATAGTCCTGAACAAACTCAGGCCATGGGCGCCCCCCACGACAGAGTCGATGGATACCGAATTCTTGAACGAGGTCGTTGATACCCTCTTCCCGGATGACCCCGGGGAGAGGGTCAACGGGGCGCCCGCTCCACCACCGTTGGAGTGGGACGAGGAGAGATTCGGGGTCACTATGGAGGAGCTTCAGTGCGCCGCCAAGAAGTTAAAGGCGGGCAAGGCGCCGGGCCCGGACGGCGTACCGGGCAAGGCCTGGACCTTGGTCACTGGAGAGCTGGCCGAGCACCTCAGGGTGCTCTTCAACAGGTGTATGAAAGAGGGCCAGTTCCCCCGCAGATGGAAGAGGGCCAAGCTCATCCTCCTCCACAAGGAAGGAAAACCGGTCGACCAGCCGTCGAGCTACAGGCCGATCTGTTTGCTGGACGAGGTGGAGAAGCTCTTTGAGCGTGTGATAGCGACCCGCCTCGCCCAGCACTTGTCCCGGGATGGTCCCGACCTGTGTCAGGACCAGTACGGCTTCAGGGAGGGTAAGTCCACCATGGACGCGATTAATCGCATCCGGACCCTCACTGAGGCCGCGGCAGCGGAGGGCAAGGTGGTTCTGGGTGTGTCATTTGACGTACGGAACGCTTTCAACACCCTGCCCTGGCCAGTAATCAGGGAGGCACTGCTCGATCACGACGTGCCTCTCTATCTGGTAGCGGTCCTGTGGGACTACTTCCGGGACCGAGGATTGGCCTACGTCGACGGCGAAGGTAGGCTGATAGTCAGACTGGTGGTGCGGGGCGTGCCCCAGGGATCGGTACTCGGTCCACTTATGTGGAATCTGGGGTACGACTCCGCACTGAGGATCCTTCTCCCCCCCGGGTGTTGGCTAAACGGCTTTGCCGATGACACCTTCCTGGGGGTGAAGGGGGAAACGTGGGAGGAGGCCCAGCGAAAGGCCAATGTCGCGGTGGCGTGCGTCGTGTCCGCCATAAGGAGGTCGGGTCTTCGGGTGGCACCCCAAAAAACTCAAGCGGTATTTTTCCACGACGGGTCAAAGGGGAGGCCACCCGGAATGTACATAAACGTGGAGGGAGTCCGTGTTCCCGTGGAGGCGAGGATGAAGCTCCTCGGCCTCTGGCTGGACGGTGAAGCCGTGCGCAAAAACGGTGCGCGCGCAGCTTCTGAGCCAGCCCCGGGTTGTCATCACACGACTGTCGCCCGAGGAACTGAGGCGTGCGGAGCGACGGGCGACGCCGCGGCCGCGGCAGGTGGCCAGACGTAGCCG
Organism: Temnothorax longispinosus; assembly: GCF_030848805.1. NCBI lineage: Eukaryota > Metazoa > Arthropoda > Insecta > Hymenoptera > Formicidae > Temnothorax > Temnothorax longispinosus. Next base: position 9,374,073 of record NC_092365.1, on the reverse strand, counting down.
GCGGAGCACACCGTTGCCGGTGGTTAGCCGCGAGGTGGCGCACCAGTCGGTGCAATTGGCGGAGGACGCGTGCCAATGGGGCTCTCCCGCCGAAATGAAAGCGATCAGGCGTGCTGCTGAGGCGTTCGATTGCGCCTATTGCATCCAATTGACCCGGGTCACCGTGCAGGAGACGGTGACTTTGACAGCGATGCCGGGCCAGCAATGGGAGGAGCCCAGTGACGAGTTCATCAGCCCATCCAGCGGGGAAGACGACTCCGTAGACGAGGGGGACATCCCCGAGTAGTTTTAAGTTGCGTGAGCGCTCCGAGGACGGAGTCGGGACGATTTTCATTAATTTTATTTTATGATTTGGATTTTCTATTATTTTGTTTAATAAAGTCATCGATTACACTCGTCCGGCGCAGTTAACATTAAGGTATGCGACAGCGGTCGCCGAGCAGCGGCTCCAGTAGTTAATAAGGAATTTTCTCCACGATCCACAGATTTTTAGTTTCTTTTGACACCAAGGTGCCTGGCCCGACCACGAGAAAAGGAAATTAGGTTTTGTTTTCAACAGGTGCGTGGATCGATAATGCACCGATAAATTAAAAGGTCGAGTCACACACAATCTTCAGAGTGCGGGCACTTAGTGCACGTACCGCACGCGCTACGCGAATAAGAGTCGAACTGCCGACCCCCGAGACTCCCAAAAGGGGAATCGACGAAAAACCAGCACGATCCGATTACGCAGACACGGGGTTTGCCGGACAATCCGCGAAAACGCGAACGGGAAGCCGTAGCACCAAATGGCGAAAGATGCATCCAGAGGAAGGCTTAACCGACCCTTGGAACCGATCGCGAGCGCGATCCGAACGCGCAAACATCAGGTTTGCCGGACAATCAGCGAAATCGCGAACCGAGCGTCGGAGCGGAAAAGGACCGAAGCTGCGTACTCAGGGGGGTTAGCCAAACCCCAGGAATCGATCGCGAGCGCGATCCGAACGCGCAAACATAGGGTTAGCCGGACAATTGGCGAAATCGCGAACCGAGCGTCGGAGCGGAAAAGGACCGAAGCTGCGTACTCAGGGGGGTTAGCCAGACCCCAGGAATCGATCGCGAGCGCGATCCGAACGCGCAAACATAGGGTTTGCCGGACAATTTACGAAATCGCGATCCGAGCGTCGGAACGGAAAAGGGTCGAAACTGCGTACTCAGGGAAGGTAGATAGGGCCCAGGAATCGACTACGAACGAAATCCGATCATCCAGACACACGGTTCGCCGGACAATTTGCGAACATCCGAACCAAGGGTCGTAGCGGAAAACGGTTCAAACTGCGTCCTCGGGAATACCTAGTACACCCGAGGAACGAAGCGCTGTCGAGATCCGACCATCCGAACGGAAGGTTGCCCGGACAGTCCGGGAAACCGGGGTTCCTAGACATCGGCTACAGGAAGTCGGGCCGGAATACGGTTAGTAGGGACTGGGGGAATAGGCAGCAGAGTCGCCGCCATCGGCGGACACCTAGAAAGCGACCTGGACGTCTTCTCCAGGAAATCGACCCGGAATCGGCATTAGGGACATAGAAGAGGCCGTGCGCACGGGTCGGCGCCCTCAAAAGTCTAATTTTAAAATAGGTGAAAAACCGCCACCCGGGAGCTGATTAAGCGCGTCGTAAATAGTGTACTGGCGGCGGAAATTTCCATCGCGAACATCTGGCGCATACCTGGCGAGCCGAAACTCGTAAACAGCTATTGTAACGGCGTAGAATGGAAATTTACCGCGAGGAGAAAGCGGCCGAGACCCCATGGAGGGGGTAAAACTTCGGTGGTAGAAAGCCCAAGAGAGGAATATTCCTCGTGGCAGTCTCTCGTGGGCGCTCGAACGGTAGCTATCTTCTCGCGCGTATGTACCGGCGTATCGTAGTTAATATCGCGAACGCGTACCGGAATACGGTTTGTAAGCCTACCGCAGTGTCCGAAACAAACGGGAACGCCCGCTAACAACGTTACGTGACGCCGATACGAAAGGCGTACGGGTTTTCGCGTACCTGAATCGTGAAATCGCACTTTGCGAGACGTGCGACCGCCATCTTGAGCGGCAATCAGTAATTGTGAACCACCATCATTGTGAAACGATAGTTAACAATAAAAGCAATAATTATTTGCAAAATTATATACAAAATTATCAGTTACTTACCCTCAACTTACCTGAACAAGCGGCTGTCCGGCCATCTTGGTGTTAGCGCTGACCGAGCTTCAAGGTCATCATCGATTCTGCTTCGGAGAAGGCCATAGATGAGGAAACCGTGGCGGAAACCTGCAAAGAAACGACATTAATTCTAGTTACGCGGACAGTTCTCATACTTACCTGGTTGTCCGGCCAGCTCCCAGACGCGGTGATCCTGGACATCGGTGAGCAGCGGTGATCCATGACATCGGCGATGGTGATGAGGAATCCGTAGACGAAACCTGAAAATAAAAGAGAATTAGTGGCGTTGACTTACATTAATGTTGGGACTTACCCGATCAAGCGGTTGTCCGGCCATCTTGGTTCCACGAATGAGGCAGGTGAACGATAGATAGCGGAGGCGGTAGGCAGAGCATCCCAGAGCAGGCAGCTGTGGCGGGGATCTAAAAGGTGAAAGGGTTAAGGAGATATACGTATATACATACCTGATCAAGCGGCTGTCCGGACGACAGGCACCCCTGGCTGGCCGATCAAGGTCATACCTAGCGGTATCCAGAGCACAGGCGTTGCTTACTAGGCAGCTGTGGCGGGATGAAAAAATAAAATTGTTTAAACAAATTGTTCAACTTTTGGTCCGTTTGCATTACGAATACCTACCTTCTCGGTAGTTTAAGATTAAACCGAGTGGCGACCGATGACTTAGAGGACAAAATCGCGTACCCCGTAGCCCGATTACGTATCGTTCGGTTACAACGGCACCTGGGGTTTCGGCGAGCATTTCGCTCGCATCGCCCCCAGGATGCTGGCGGTTGCTAACAACCTTGCTCGGCTCATGCCGAACCTGGGGGGTGGGGGCGAGCGGGCGTGCTCGCCGGCTCTACGCCGCGGTGGTGCAGTCCGTGGCGCTCTACGGCGCCCCGATATGGACGTCCAGGGTGGAGAGGTCGGCTCGCATCAGGGCCCAACTTAACCGGGTCCAGCGAGTCGTGGCCCTCAGAGCGTCGCGGGCTTATCGTACGGTTTCGCACGCCGCGGCAACTGTCCTGGCGGGTCTTCCGCCGCTGGAGTTAGTGGCGGCCTGTCACGCGGAGGTTTACAGGCGTACTCGCCTGCTGCAGATTCCGCGGGGCCGCCAGTGGGACAAGGCCAATAGAGCCATAAAGCTCCAGGCGGAGACGGTCATGGTTGGGAAGTAGCGAGAATATCTCGCCAACCGCACCGTAACCAAATACGGTAGGAGGACCTTCGATGCCGTCCTGCCCCATCTGGACGCATGGCTGGATGGTCGGAGGCACGGACTCACATTCAGAGCGACACAGGTGCTCACCGGGCATGGGTGCTTCGGTGAGTACTTGTGTCGCATAGGGAAGGAGGCGGACACAAGGTGTCACCACTGTGACAAGGTGTTGGACACGGCGCAGCATACCCTTGAGAAGTGCCCCTTTTGAGACGAGCAGCGTCGTGTCCTGAAGGGGAAGATCGGAGAGGATCTCTCTCTCCCGGCCGTTGTGGCGGCAACGGTCGGGAACGAAGACAAGTGGCGGGCATTCCTGTTCTTCTATGGGCAGGTAATGTCCGCCAAGGAGGAGGCAGAGCGGGTTCGACGCGAGCAGTTCGCTCACAACGCCGCGAACCCGCGACCAAGATAATTAGATCGCTCCGCGCTTCTGCGCGGAACCATTGCTCGTCCCCCTGGGGCGACATTAGTTACCAAGTAGCAAGAGAGGGTCGTTCAACCCGAGATTTCCCTCCGACGGGAGGAACACTCGGGGTGGACGCTGACGGGCGATCCGGCTGGCAACGGTAGCCCGTCAAATTCTCCCACGCACAGGGAAGAGTGGCGGAGCGGGTGGTGTCCCGCGCTCCGCTACATACAGATGCTTCGCTCTAGGAGCAAAAGGGCCTAGGCCCAGGGTTAGGGAGCCAAGTCTGGCTCGGCGCTGGGGGTGTCTGGACGCTATATACCAGTTCCCGGGCATTCCCGTTTAGGCGCAGGTAGAGACACCCATGGGGTTTTAGCCGGTAGGCTACGGGCCGTGTCCTCGGGGGCGTGCGGGTAACGCCGCTTCCCCTGTAATTGGGCGCACACCCGTAGAATCCGGCACTTCCCTCGCCTCTGCCAGGAGGGCGAGGGAGTCTTTCCCCACAAACACCAGAGAAGGCTGCTGGGCCATATACCGGGCTGCCCGGGAACCCAGCAGTTGAAGATTTCCCCATGTTAAAAAAAAAAAAAGTGATGGTGATCGCCGCAGATTTGGGAGGTCTGCGGCGAGGAGGCCCACGGTAGGTTCTTTCGTTGACGGCGGTAGGTATCGAGACGCGTTGAGGGGCACGCTCCGCATCCTTCTCCACATTAACGGGATTTCGTGATCCTCTCGGTACTTTTTTGTTACGCCCCTGAACGTTTTCCGAATGGGCCGCAATACTCGCTTTAATTTCGCGTTTGCGATCAGCGAGGCGGTTCATGTATTCTTTGATCTGCGTAAGCTCCTCTCATGCGCCTCTTGGTGTGAGGCGTTTTGCGAATAAGGACCGTCGCGTATCCTACTTGACGTACCAGCTTTAAGATCAGACATATCACGACCGGTTCTTCGAGCCACATAGTGTTCACCACGTGAGTCGACCCCAGACTCACTGGTGTACACCCTCTCGTCACCGGTGAGCATTATGTCTGAAACAGGCCGAGGTTTTGGCCTAGGAAGAGGGGGAACTCCGCCTCGGAAGTCTCCATATCCTCAGACTCCTCCCGGTACATCTGCGTTTTCTGAGTTGACCTAGTGGGTCTTCCGGTTCTCGGAGAGACAAACTTCTTCTGAGGGGGCGGATCATCTTCCCGCGGATCCCGTGACACAGGCGCTCTCCCTCTGCTCCGACCGCCGCCCTTCGGGGACGTTTTCCCGAGGGCAGAAATCGGCGATCTCGAGTCGGTAGCCGGGGGCAACGGTTCATTATTCCGAGACTCAAGCATGACAACTCTATCCCGAATAATCGCCAGCTCCTGCCGGAGCTGATCATTCTCCCTCTTTAGCAAAAGCTGCTCCTCCCTATGCGTCAGCTCATTATTTTTGAAGACTTTTAGTTTGGCAATCAACTCGTTATTCAGCCTTTTAACGGAAAAGTCGTCCTCGATTAAAGTTAACTTGTCGAAGAGAATGCTAAAGATCCCGGAGAGATTTAGCAGGCCCCGCTTGATTGAATCGCTTAGCGGACCATGTAAACCATTACTGTCGTTGCGTATTGCCTCTATCTTTTCAAGAGAGCTGGACGCCAAGTGGGAAAGCTCACTCATACCCAGAATTCTCATTTCATCCCTAGAAATTACTTCCATCCGAGTCTTGCCGTCAAGTGAATCCCGCGACGGGGGAGGATCCCTCGGCTTCAATCGTGACCGCTTAGGTGGTTTCAATGGGCAGAAACCAAAACCCGACGACGAAGCCAAAGGAGAGACCGATGCCGATGCCTTCCTCTTTTTTCTGGATCTCTCGTCACCGGTGGTCGAACCACGTCCCTCCTCGTCCGAGGATATCACGATGGATTCCCCCTCTTGTGTGATTTTCTCATTACTGAACGTAGTCTCCTGATCGTTATCCGCAACGGCGATGGACTCTCCATCTTGAGTGTGATCCACGAGAGTGGATTCTCCAACCTGAGAATGCTCTGTATCCAAGGTGCGCTCCATATCTTCTCCAACCAATGTGCGATCCATGTTCTCAAGGTAGTCTCTTTCAAGGATATCCCTAGTGAGATCCTTCGCAGTATCGGAAGCCAATTTTGTTTCTTCTACGGTAGCATTATTGCCCCCGGCGCCCGCAGGCAACGCCGTTGGTGGTTGTGTAATTCCCGCCCACTCCGGGCGTAGGTTTACTTCTTTAGGCCCATCGCATGATTCTGATCTCAACTTTTTAGGGTTGAGACCATCGACGTTAGAGTCGCTGGGACTATACTCCCCCCGCGCCGGTCCCTGGGGGTCCGAAGTCCCCTGAGACAGTAAGTTTATATCCTTTTCCGTTGTACTATCCATAGTTGTGGTTTATTTATTTCAGGGGTAGCCATCTCCTTAGGACGACAACGAGTTCGGGTGCACCCCGCTCAAGGTGCACCCTAGGACAGCCCGCATAGAATGCGCCCTGTCCAAGGGCGCATCTTACAATCGGATGTTATGATTAAAAAAATATTAGAAATATTAGCCCCGCGCAGAAGCGGGCGATACGCGAGACTATTCCAAGTGCAGGATGACAAATTATTGCTCAAAAGTGAGCCCGTACGCAAGAGGATGATAAATCAAACATAAGTAAAAATATAGCGTATTTCGCCCTTAATATTAACTTAATATTAATAATCCATTAAACGATTGCCTGTCATGTGAGGGGTTGTATTGATTTGTTTGTTGTATTGTTGTTTTATTTGTTTTGTATGTATGTTTGTTTTGTTCATTTGTTCTATTTATGTAATTGTTTGCTTATTGATTATTCTTTTATATGGATGCCAGGCAATGTACAAAATTTATCAGTCCATAACATATCGAATTATTATAGAAAATATTTCACAATTTCAATAAAACACTAAGACTAAGTCCTCAGTGAACGATTTAAAATGTATCCCCACCGTATACCATTATCAGAATAATTAAATTTTTAAATAATAATCACGGAAAGTATAACAAAATTCAAGCAAATCGCACTGAGAGAAAGTCATCGGTGATTGATTACAAATACATTCATACAGTACACTATCATCGAAATAATTAAGTTTTTCCAAAGATGATAACATTATAATGCGTACGATCTGTACATACAAATCAGCCTTAAGGCTGAAAGTCCCTATATCTGAGAAGTTTGCCTATCTCAAATTTCATAGTCGCAGACATGGTGGAAGTATAGAAGGTGAGACATTCCGGAAGATGCGCAGTCGTCCGAAAGTGGTGGGGAGTAGTCAACCAATCAGATTTTACCCATTCTGCAAATCCACCATGATCATATGATTGATATATATGTATTTAATGCTCAGCTGTGCTCAGCGATATATAGGCTGCGTTTCGTTATTGACTGCAAATACTGAAAATCTATAGTGTACGTTACGTTACGTATAGTGTTATATAGTTTATTATTATTTCGGACATCATGCCGAAATGTTTTGTAAACAATTGCAAAAATCGGACGTCTCATGTCTTCAATAAAAAAGTTGTATTTTATACATTTCCCCAAGATCCGGATTTGCGATCGAAATGGTTGGAAGCTTGTCAAAAAAATAAGGAATACAAAGATAAAAATGGTAATTAAAATATGTTATTATATCGCTATTATTATTATTAAATTGTATAATTATTATTAAATTATGTTATATAACCCCATAACCTAACGCTCCTAACCTAAATTTCTTAATACAATAAAGTAATTTTTATTAAAATTACTTTCAGAAAGAATATGCACGGTTAAGAACAATTAATAATGAAATAAAAATGAATAATATAAAAAAAATAGAAAAAAAACGAAGCATATGTGCAATATTATTATTTAGATAGCACTATATATATTTCTTATATTTTCATTTATTTATAAGTTTTATTTTCTGTTGTATTGTTTCAATATTGTATTGTTTATTAGTTTTCAGTAGTGTACAATATGAGTTTATGTTAATATTTATAAATACACATATATTTTTACTTCAAATATATATATATTATATATAAATACTATGTTCTTATTTCTGATTAGTCATTCACGTTTAAAATACGCGCGTTACCAAATGGGTAAAATCTGATTGGTTGAAATTTCGGTCCCTCCCCACATGCCGCCATTATGCGCAATGTCTCACCTTTTATAATTCCACCATGGTCGCAGAGATCGCTCGCGCACGTCAAGAGGTTTCCAACCTCATCAAAGTGATAACAATAGGTACATATCATTCACCACCTACCGCAGTGCAAACTTCAGAATATTTAGGATATGTATAAGTGCATGTGTAACATTAAAGAATACAACGTAGACACAAACACAAAGAAGTCCAAAATTATATTAATGAATAAATGAATATATATAAGAAAATTGTTTGTTCTTCTCATCCAGTATCCTGAATACAGAGATGCGTATCTCAGCGCACCTGACCAAAACATATCATAGAGTTTTATTTAGCATGTTGTATGTCAAACGCTGAGCACGCATATAAAAAACACACAACATAGAGACAATAAGACAATATTCATTGCGAATGCCCGAGTATATCGAAATATGAGTTCTATTACTATCAATGCTATTGTCAGAAAGCAAATATAATGCATGAAATATACAGATTTATCCTTTATTGCAATAGATATTATCAGAGGACAGATATAACACAACAAAGTAACGAAAACACATAAGACAAAACAGATCAATTACAACGGCCGTATATAATTAATATCGCTTAAGATATCTTAATTCAAAGCACTTATACTAGAAAATTATGATATGATTGATAACTTATTAAGCAAGAATCATAATCGTAAAAGTCACGTTACGAGATATATTATTTCAACGCGGCATCCCGTGATATACACGCACGCACATAGTCCGTATCCAAAGGCGCACTGGAAAATTCGCACAGCGAAGACGGCGCACAAATATGTCTATCATAATTTAATATGGTCCAACGCACTAGGCCATCGTGGCATCGCGCGTTCGATCGCCATTACACTGTACGCACGAAAAGTTACACGAGGACCGGCCATTGTTGCAAAAATTTATACGAGCTGTTGTGTGACTACGTAGGTTCAAATAACCGCGCGTATTAGAGTTGCGGCGCCACTACAGGCGCGACCAATGAGTAGCGTAGGGCAGCGTTCGTAGGTTGGTACCTCGCCGATTACCGCGGTAGAACAGAGACTTCCGGTAGGCTCACGAGCGAAGACACACGTCCGTGCGTGCTATTCCGATATTGTACGCGCCAGCAAATAAAGAAAGTGTTTAGAAGCATCTTCTGGCCCTTATTACCAGCATCCTACACTACACAAGCCAATGTAGCTATACTTATATGTGTACATCGGTCATTTATACCGCAATTTCCAGTAACGATTATGAGACTTTATTAGTCGTCGACTTATAAGTAATGCCGTATAGGAATTAAACACTCAGGCACACATATCACACGAGAAACACTCAACTCATCCAAAAAGGGAACATTAATTTATAAACATCCTTCTAGTAACATAATATCGATCGTATATCCTTATATATAAATCCATCAGCCATATATTGTACATGTTATCCAGCCAGAATTAGATGTTGGTTGCTGTCAATAATTATAAGAAATTAATAACAATATATATGTAATCAGGCACTCTGATATTCCCAGAAATGAATAATTGTCGAATTTATATGGATACAGAGCGGATTATGGATATGTTCGTACGCGAATTGAGCATCACGAGGCGCAGCCTCGTGACGTGGCATAAGTTAATACCCGATTTTATAAAAAATTATGCAAAAATTATTAAAAATATATCCAAAACTAGATGCACACGTATGACTCGAGGTGAGTTTAAAACAAATATTACAGCAATTTTAACGGATTGATAAGATATCCGAATATTTCAGTGGATATAGCTCCAGTACGTATGTATAAGCGTGTCCATATATGAGACGAAAATATTAATAACTATGTTAAAATTAGCAATAAGTAACATAAGTTATATATCAATCGACGTAAAATTACAGCACGAATCACCACAAAAATAAATTTTCCCAAAATTATAAACTTTTACAGACACTTATACAAATATAATACCGAGCGCTCGTGAGGCACGTCCGTGCTCCACGAAGGCCCCGGCCGAACAGCTTCGGGACACTGAGTATTACCTTTATCGCTTGTTTGGATATATCCTGTGGACAATATATGTCTAAAAGAGAGTCTGACCATCCTTGCTGTGGGATTAGGATTAAATCCACCGCGTTGTCTTAATTTGGAGAATAAATGTTCGACGGAGTCTTGATTACATAGTCCTGTAGCAAGTTCGAATGTTTCATATTGCTCTTTTAATACTTTATATGTTTCAAGAATAGCTTGTATCGTTAAAATAAAGTCTTTCAAGCAAGGAATTTTTGATATTTTGTCCGGCGACAAAGACCATCTTGAGCACCAATCAACAAAATTTCTTATTTCAATATCTGGATTTTTGGAAGACAATGCTTGTTTTCCACCAAATTGAATTTTAAGACTATAAGAATTGCAGGCATCAATTACTTTAGTCATGTGTTCTGTAAAGTCAGCTGTTGCTTCCCAAGTACTTGTTTGTAGCTGTTTACTGTGCCCTGCTGTTTTTATTGCAGCTGCATATGTGTGACTAAATAATTGAAAAGCTCTTTTCACATTCATCGCTTGAAAGGTATTGGGATGAATATGGGCTGCTGTTATATGCGATAATAAATTTGAACCTCCTTGTGCGGCGTTATCAATAGACCATGTTTTTTCAAAATTGTCATATAAAGCTATTATTTTTCCGTCGCAATACAAATTTTTATATTTTCATAACAAGCTTGTCAATCTTTTTACCAAATGCGGAAAATCAAATGACGCAAAATATTTTTTTCCATTATGTACAAAAAATGGTTTTTCTGAATCCACACCAAGTTGGACATAAGCGCTTTGATTAGATGTACACCCTAGGGACCTGGCGGCGCGGGACGTCCCCTGGGCCAGTAGTCGGCCCGGTCGCAAGCGGTTCCTCCCATAGGTCGTCGATGTCGCTAATGTCTCCAAACAGCTCTTCCAGCAAGCTCTTTGCTCGTCGATCCATGTTGGCGGACTTTCGAAACTAGAGCGACTGGAAACTTGTGCGCCTCGCGGGCTTATATACCGGTAGCAGGCGTATTCTTTTCGTTCCTTTTGCGAGTTTTTCCGGCTTATGAATGCGGACGTCATTTTCCCCGAAACGGTCCGGACGCGGTTCTCGTGACTTTATGTTTGTAAACACGCGGCGCTTTCGCCTTCGCTATCGTAATCCCGATTCTGACAAGAGCTCTCCGTGACCGAGGCGAGAGGTTCCGGCGCGTTCTTTAAATCTTGGACGTGCACGTGTCGGTGCCATCGTCCCCGGGGGTCGCGTAAGTCGACTATAACGGGCGAGATGATTTTTCTGACCTCAAGGGGTCCGGTGTAGCGGGGGGCCAACTTGGCGTTAAATCCCGTAGCTTTCTTTGAGAGTGGATACTCCCTCTTCCAAACGAGGTCCCCGACGCGGGGTCTCCAATCCCGCCGCCGCAGGTTGTAGTGGGCCTCCTGTCGTTGAAACGCTCGGGCCATGTTGACCCGTACTACCTCGTAGGCTTCCTCTAGCCGGCGCCGGGTCTGGTGCGGGGCCGGGTTTGCCACATGGCGACGGTCCTCCGGGTGTGGGAGGGCGAGCTCCCGACCGTGATTGAGGTACGCCGGCGTGTACCCGGTGGCTTCGTGTCGGGCGGTGTTGTAGGCGAATTGCAGCGGGGCTAGATGCTCATCCCAACGCCGGTGGTTTTTGCCGACATATTGGGAGACCATGGTCTTCAGCGTCCGATTGGTACGCTCGACCGGGTTGCAGTGAGGTGCCCTTACCGGGGTGGTTCGATGCTCGATCCGGAAGGCCCGTAGGACTCCCTCGAGTTGTTCCGACTTCAGCTGGGTCCCGTTATCGGAGATGATCTGGTCGGGGCACCCGTGCTGGTAGATGATCCGGTCGAGGATTGCCTTGGTAACGGCAGGTGCGGTAGCTCTACGAAGGGGCTTAAGCTCGACCCACTTTGTAAACCGGTCCTGCATGACTAGCAGCCAGGCGTGGCCCTGGGTGGATCGCGGCAACGGGCCGATCAAGTCCAGGGTCACCTGTTGCCAGGGCCGGTTGACAGGTGCCGTGTGAAGGTTTCCGGCTGGTTTGGTTGTCGGTGCCTTGTGCGCCAGGCAAGTCGGGCACTGTCGGACGTAGCGGGTGATGTCTTGAAACATCCCTGGCCAATAGAATAGACGGGCCATGCGGGCGATGGTCTTGGCAACCCCGAAGTGTCCCGCCGTGGGATCCTCATGGTGTCTCCGCATGATCGTTGCCCGTTCCTCCTTCGGGATGCAGCGCTTCCATTGGTCCGCCGGGTCAACCTCCCGAAAATCCACCTCGTGCAAGATGTGGCGAAACAGCCGTCCGTCCTGGATGCGGTAATCTGGGAATTCGGTGGGGCGTTGCCTTGCTCCGGTCAGGATTCGCTGGTACCATTGGCACTTCGGGGTGGCCTGAGCTTCGCATACCTCCGGTTGCCGTGAGAGTGCGTCGGCGACCTTGTTGAGGCTGCCCTTTCGGTAGCGTACGTCGAAATCGTACTGCTGCAGTTCAAATAGCCACCGGCCCAACCGGCCGGTGGGTTCCTCCAGGCGTTGCAGCCACCGGAGGGACTGATGGTCGGTCACCACGGTGAAGGAGTACCCCTCTAGGTATCCCCGCATCTTCTGGATGCCCCATACGATCGCGAGGCATTCTAGCTCGGTGGCGCTATAGTTCTTTTCCGCGCCGTTGAGCGTTCGGCTTGCATACGCCACTACTCGCTCTCCGTCCTCCTGGTGCTGGGTTAGCACGGCTCCCAGCCCGTATGCGCTGGCGTCCGTCTGGAGCACGAACCGGCGATCGAAGTCCGGGCAGGCCAGTACGGGGGCGGAGGTCAGTGCCTCCTTCAGTCGCTCGAAGGCGCTCTCTTCGTCTGGCCCCCAGGTCCACTTCACTCCCTTCCTTGTCAGGCGGGTGAGCGGGGCGGCTACCGTCGAGAAATTTGCGACGAATCGCCGGTACCAGGAGGCCATGCCCAAGAATTGTCGTACCTTGCGTATGGTGGTCGGCGCTGGCCATCGTGCCACGGCGCTCACCTTATCCGGGTCGGTGCGGAGGCCATAGCGGTCCACGATGTGGCCCAAGTAGCGGAGTTGATCCCGGCAAAAATGGCACTTTTCCGGATTCAGGCGGAGTCTCGCTTCGCGGAGGCGGCGGAACACTTCGCTCAGTAGCCGGAGGTGTTCTTCAAAGGTGCGGCTGACCACGATAATGTCGTCCAGGTAGACGAGGACATGTGGTGCTAGGTCCGGCCCCAATATTTCGTCAAGTAGTCTTTGGAAGGTAGCTGGTGCGGAGTGTAGGCCGAAGGGCATTACCCGGAATTGCATGAGGCCTTTTCCTGGGACCGTAAAGGCGGTGACTGGCCGACTGTCGGGCGCTAACGGTATCTGCCAGTACCCATTCTTCAGGTCCAGCGTCGATAGGTATCGGGCTCCCCGCAGCTTATCCAAAGTGGCCTGCACTTGCGGCAGGGGGTATGCGTCCTTTTCCGTGACTTCGTTTACTTGTCGGAAGTCGATACAGAACCGATACGACCCGTCTTTCTTCCGGACCAACACGATAGGCGAGCTCCATGCTCCGTGGGAAGGCTCGATCACGCCCTCGCGTTCCATCTTTTCCACCTCTCGGTCGATAACTGCCTGCATGGCCGGATTCCTGGGTCGGTATCGCTGTTTAATGGGCCGGTCGGTCTTAACCCGGATGCGGTGCGAGATCCGGTCGGTCGGGCCGCGGATATCCTCGAATAGGGCGAGTTCCGTGAGCAGAAATTCCTGAAGGCGGCGTTCCTCGTCGGGGGTCCGGGAGGCCAATCCCTGGGCTACGGCTCCGCATGCGGAGGTTCGTGTGGCGTTGCGTGGTGCGGCGGCCCGTAGTACGATCCCCGTCCGGGCCCACAGGTCGACGCCGATGAGTACGGCGCCCTGTAGCGATGGCATGATTAGGAAGTCGTGCCTGAACACCTTCCGGCCAATCTTCACCGGGAGCGTCATGGTCCCGGGTATCGTGGTTGAACCTCCGTCCGCCAGGTGGACGGAGTTCGTCCCCTGTCGGATCGGGAATCCGAGGCTCTCGGCGTAGCGGGCGGTATCCGTATTGATGAAGGACACCTCGGAGCCGGTGTCAATCAACGCTCGCATAGCGCGGTGTCGTATGCGAACGGAGATATGCGGCCGCGGGTGGTAGGTTACTCGGACGGCGGCGGGTTCCGGGAGGCGGCGGCTTCGCCCCCGGCCCGTGCGGCGTTTCCCGGTGTCGGGTGACAGTCGCGGGTGAGGACACCGTCCTTGCCGCATCGTGAGCAGAACTTCTTGGCCGGCCGTTTACAGTCTAGCCGAGTGTGTCCGCGTTGTTTACATCGCCAGCAGCATTCCTCCCGGTTGTATGTGGTACTGGCGACGGCCGGGGTCGCGGCCGGAGCTTTTCGCTCGGCTTTCCGTTCGCGGTTTTGCTCTTCAATAGCTTCATATTCCGCGGCGCGTGCGTGCAGATCTCCCAGACTGGTAATGTCATCCAGGCGGATGTAGTATTTATACCCGGGGCTCATATTATCATACAGCCGTTCGAGTTGGTCGTCCGCTGAATATCCTCCGGCTCGTCGCATGCTCGTAAGGAGCGCTGTTGCGTACTTGTGAAAGGGCTCTTCCGGTTTTTGAAACCGTCCCTGGATCTCTCGCGACAACTGTGCGCGGTACCGCCGGGGCAAGAACTGATTGCGGAAGTCTCTTTGAAAAGCGTCCCAGGAATCCCACACCGCTCGGCTATTCCGGTACCAGAGGAGTGTGTCTCCTCGCAGTAGCTCCGGCAACCCTAACAGGAGCTGGTCTCCGGAGTATCCGTATCCCTGGCGTAATTCCTCCACTCGTTCTAGGAACGCGAGTGGGTCTTTTCCGTCGAAGTGACATCCCCACTTCCGGATTTGATCCATGACCTTGGCCGGGTCGGGCGTAGTGGAGTCTATGCTCCGGTGCTCGTCGTCCATCGTGATTTTTCGGTCGTCTTCCCCTGCGGGGTATTCGTACGCCGGGTTAGCGATCACGAAATCGCGGAGTCTGGCTCGGAGGGTGTCGAGTGTGCCGCTAGGGTCGATCCCTAGTTTCTCTAACTCGGCCGTTACCTCGGCCTTTGATAGCCGATTGATCCAGCTCGTCATGGGCTAGGCGGAGAGAACGAACCAGTGTCTCACGGATCAGGTCCCTGTTCGGGCGCCATGTAACGTTCGCGTTTTCTCGCTCGGAATTCGCTCGCCAGGCCAGGGTGAGAAAACGTGGAGACACTGGTTGGTTTTACTAAATAGTCTTTATTCTTACTAACTATGTGGTACAGAAATGATGGAGGGCGTACGTGTAGGTGTGTGTGTGTGTGTGTGTGTATTGCTCCGCTGAGCCGCAGTGTACGTGTTAGGGTCGATGCGGGGCAGTCCCGCGGACGGGTAGACGAGTTCACAACTAGCCGAGGCGGATTCGCGGACAAACACGGAGGCCCGGTGGCCTTACGGATTCGCGGGCGGAGGCGCGGCTTCCCGGAACCCGCCGCCGTCCGAGTAACCTACCACCCGCGGCCGCATATCTCCGTTCGCATACGACACCGCGCTATGCGAGCGTTGATTGACACCGGCTCCGAGGTGTCCTTCATCAATACGGATACCGCCCGCTACGCCGAGAGCCTCGGATTCCCGATCCGACAGGGGACGAACTCCGTCCACCTGGCGGACGGAGGTTCAACCACGATACCCGGGACCATGACGCTCCCGGTGAAGATTGGCCGGAAGGTGTTCAGGCACGACTTCCTAATCATGCCATCGCTACAGGGCGCCGTACTCATCGGCGTCGACCTGTGGGCCCGGACGGGGATCGTACTACGGGCCGCCGCACCACGCAACGCCACACGAACCTCCGCATGCGGAGCCGTAGCCCAGGGATTGGCCTCCCGGACCCCCGACGAGGAACGCCGCCTTCAGGAATTTCTGCTCACGGAACTCGCCCTATTCGAGGATATCCGCGGCCCGACCGACCGGATCTCGCACCGCATCCGGGTTAAGACCGACCGGCCCATTAAACAGCGATACCGACCCAGGAATCCGGCCATGCAGGCAGTTATCGACCGAGAGGTGGAAAAGATGGAACGCGAGGGCGTGATCGAGCCTTCCCACGGAGCATGGAGCTCGCCTATCGTGTTGGTCCGGAAGAAAGACGGGTCGTATCGGTTCTGTATCGACTTCCGACAAGTAAACGAAGTCACGGAAAAGGACGCATACCCCCTGCCGCAAGTGCAGGCCACTTTGGATAAGCTGCGGGGAGCCCGATACCTATCGACGCTGGACCTGAAGAATGGGTACTGGCAGATACCGTTAGCGCCCGACAGTCGGCCAGTCACCGCCTTTACGGTCCCAGGAAAAGGCCTCATGCAATTCCGGGTAATGCCCTTCGGCCTACACTCCGCACCAGCTACCTTCCAAAGACTACTTGACGAAATATTGGGGCCGGACCTAGCACCACATGTCCTCGTCTACCTGGACGACATTATCGTGGTCAGCCGCACCTTTGAAGAACACCTCCGGCTACTGAGCGAAGTGTTCCGCCGCCTCCGCGAAGCGAGACTCCGCCTGAATCCGGAAAAGTGCCATTTTTGCCGGGATCAACTCCGCTACTTGGGCCACATCGTGGACCGCTATGGCCTCCGCACCGACCCGGATAAGGTGAGCGCCGTGGCACGATGGCCAGCGCCGACCACCATACGCAAGGTACGACAATTCTTGGGCATGGCCTCCTGGTACCGGCGATTCGTCGCAAATTTCTCGACGGTAGCCGCCCCGCTCACCCGCCTGACAAGGAAGGGAGTGAAGTGGACCTGGGGGCCAGACGAAGAGAGCGCCTTCGAGCGACTAAAGGAGGCACTGACCTCCGCCCCCGTACTGGCCTGCCCGGACTTCGATCGCCGGTTCGTGCTCCAGACGGACGCCAGCGCATACGGGCTGGGAGCCGTGCTAACCCAGCACCAGGAGGACGGAGAGCGAGTAGTGGCGTATGCAAGCCGAACGCTCAACGGCGCGGAAAAGAACTATAGCGCCACCGAGCTAGAATGCCTCGCGATCGTATGGGGCATCCAGAAGATGCGGGGATACCTAGAGGGGTACTCCTTCACCGTGGTGACCGACCATCAGTCCCTCCGGTGGCTGCAACGCCTGGAGGAACCCACCGGCCGGTTGGGCCGGTGGCTATTTGAACTGCAGCAGTACGATTTCGACGTACGCTACCGAAAGGGCAGCCTCAACAAGGTCGCCGACGCACTCTCACGGCAACCGGAGGTATGCGAAGCTCAGGCCACCCCGAAGTGCCAATGGTACCAGCGAATCCTGACCGGAGCAAGGCAACGCCCCACCGAATTCCCAGATTACCGCATCCAGGACGGACGGCTGTTTCGCCACATCTTGCACGAGGTGGATTTTCGGGAGGTTGACCCGGCGGACCAATGGAAGCGCTGCATCCCGAAGGAGGAACGGGCAACGATCATGCGGAGACACCATGAGGATCCCACGGCGGGACACTTCGGGGTCGCCAAGACCATCGCCCGCATGGCCCGTCTATTCTATTGGCCAGGGATGTTCAAGACATCACCCGCTACGTCCGACAGTGCCCGACTTGCCTGGCGCACAAGGCACCGACGACCAAACCAGCCGGAAACCTTCACACGGCACCTGTCAACCGGCCCTGGCAACAGGTGACCCTGGACTTGATCGGCCCGTTGCCGCGATCCACCCAGGGCCACGCCTGGCTGCTAGTCATGCAGGACCGGTTTACAAA
The DNA here is from genome assembly GCF_030848805.1 of Temnothorax longispinosus. Taxonomy (NCBI): domain Eukaryota; kingdom Metazoa; phylum Arthropoda; class Insecta; order Hymenoptera; family Formicidae; genus Temnothorax; species Temnothorax longispinosus. The sequence continues at coordinate 9,356,282 of NC_092365.1, read as the reverse complement.
GTGGGTCGAGCTTAAGCCCCTTCGTAGAGCTACCGCACCTGCCGTTACCAAGGCAATCCTCGACCGGATCATCTATCAGCACGGGTGCCCCGACCAGATCATCTCCGATAACGGGACCCAGCTGAAGTCGGAACAACTCGAGGGAGTCCTACGGGCCTTCCGGATCGAGCATCGAACCACCCCGGTAAGGGCACCTCACTGCAACCCGGTCGAGCGTACCAATCGGACGCTGAAGACCATGGTCTCCCAATATGTCGGCAAAAACCACCGGCGTTGGGATGAGCATCTAGCCCCGCTGCAATTCGCCTACAACACCGCCCGACACGAAGCCACCGGGTACACGCCGGCGTACCTCAATCACGGTCGGGAGCTCGCCCTCCCACACCCGGAGGACCGTCGCCATGTGGCAAACCCGGCCCCGCACCAGACCCGGCGCCGGCTAGAGGAAGCCTACGAGGTAGTACGGGTCAACATGGCCCGAGCGTTTCAACGACAGGAGGCCCACTACAACCTGCGGCGGCGGGATTGGAGACCCCGCGTCGGGGACCTCGTTTGGAAGAGGGAGTATCCACTCTCAAAGAAAGCTACGGGATTTAACGCCAAGTTGGCCCCCCGCTACACCGGACCCCTTGAGGTCAGAAAAATCATCTCGCCCGTTATAGTCGACTTACGCGACCCCCGGGGACGATGGCACCGACACGTGCACGTCCAAGATTTAAAGAACGCGCCGGAACCTCTCGCCTCGGTCACGGAGAGCTCTTGTCAGAATCGGGATTACGATAGCGAAGGCGAAAGCGCCGCGTGTTTACAAACATAAAGTCACGAGAACCGCGTCCGGACCGTTTCGGGGAAAATGACGTCCGCATTCATAAGCCGGAAAAACTCGCAAAAGGAACGAAAAGAATACGCCTGCTACCGGTATATAAGCCCGCGAGGCGCACAAGTTTCCAGTCGCTCTAGTTTCGAAAGTCCGCCAACATGGATCGACGAGCAAAGAGCTTGCTGGAAGAGCTGTTTGGAGACATTAGCGACATCGACGACCTATGGGAGGAACCGCTTGCGACCGGGCCGACTACTGGCCCAGGGGACGTCCCGCGCCGCCAGGTCCCTAGGGTGGGAACCCGGACACAACGGGGCGACGCCGAGAACCGCCGCCGTGCCGCCATGCTCATCGAGCCGGTGCCACTACGCCCGACCCGGCGCCCACCGACGTCCCGTGTGAGGGCAAATCTACGACCGGCCGAACGTCCACGGGACACCGAACGACCCCCGGCCGGACTGTCTCCGGGCACAGCCAACCGCCCGGCACCACGAGCAACGGCCCCGGCGACCAAGGATTCGCAACGTCCGGGAGAGCCGCCGCGAGACGTCCACCGGCCCCCAGACGGACCGTCACCAGCCCTCACCCGCCACCAAGCTCCTCGAGCAACAGCCCCGACGCCTCCAGTCCCTCCCCTGCCCCCGCACCCTGCCGCCGCACGAGGGATCAACAGGACAAGGGTCGACACGCCAACCTGCGCCGCCGCCACGCCGGGTCGCCCCTCCTTGACCACGGCCCGACCACCCTCAGGCCCCTGGCCCCCCCGGTCCACCCCGTTGGCCCGAATTTCAACCACCTCCCCCCTGGACGACCGTATCTGGATCCCGCTACCCACCGGGGAGAGAGTCGCGGTACCACGCTCCGCCATGATCCGGAACCGTAAATACCGCGCTCGGGTCGGTAACGACCGATGGGTCCTGCGGTTCGACCCACGCGGCGTCCTAACGTCGTGCCAGCGCCGCTAGTTTAAGCTGTAAAAAGCGGATAGAATAAAGCAGCATATAAACCGATACCTGTGTAAATATACCTGTATATTGCCTCTCCAAACGGGGGGGGGTGATGTGACGATACGCGTATTCGTCACTAGCGCTACGGCCCTGACGGCCACCTAGCGCCTATTTCAACGTGCACTCCTGCGCCCGAGTGGTGGGATAGCCCGAGCGGTGGGACAGACCGAGCGGTGGGGCAGCCCCCACCGCCCTCACTCGGGGTATAAATAGGGGACTCGAGCCGACTCGAGTCACCAGTCCTGTCCGACTCCTGCTTCCGACACGACCACTCTCCGAGACCGCTTCTCTAGGTTGGGTGCCCCCAACCTCGTCCTCCGTACAGGGAACGGGTGCCCCCGTTCTCACCTGGGTGCCCCCAGGGTACGGGCCTCCCCAGCTGGGTGCCCCCGGTTGGCATTACCTGCCCTCTCCTGCCTCTGGGTCGGGCGCCCCCGACCCTTTCCGCCGTACGGAAGACGGGTGCCCCCGTCTTCGAGCCGGGTGCCCCCGGTGTACGGGCCGCTCAGTCGGGCGCCCCCAACTGAGCTCCTGACCGTCCTACCTGATAGATATAAGCCGCGCCTCCGCCCGCGAATCCGTAAGGCCACCGGGCCTCCGTGTTTGTCCGCGAATCCGCCTCGGCTAGTTGTGAACTCGTCTACCCGTCCGCGGGACTGCCCCGCATCGACCCTAACACGTACACTGCGGCTCAGCGGAGCAATACACACACACACACACACACACCTACACGTACGCCCTCCATCATTTCTGTACCACATAGTTAGTAAGAATAAAGACTATTTAGTAAAACCAACCAGTGTCTCCACGTTTTCTCACCCTGGCCTGGCGAGCGAATTCCGAGCGAGAAAACGCGAACGTTACTGGGAGAAAATATGCTAGCGGTTGACGCCATGGATAACGTGCATTTATACTATCCAGGCAAAATACAAATACGCATTTTGCCCTTTCGTTTTTCCTTCCTAAAGGCCCAAGATCTCTCAGTCCTTCTATTTGATCTAGACTAAATGAGTATACTCCATATGTTTTAATATACATTTCATCCCATTTTAAAGCACAAGCTCTTTCTTCTACAGGTAGCTTTGAAATTTTTTCCTGCAATTTGCGGAATATAAAATCACAAAATCCTGGCTTTATATTAAATTCTTCGTGCCATCTTCTAACAGTTCGTTCTCCAAGAAAATTGCAGCCTGCCTTTCGTAAGCGACGAAATGCAGATGCCGAATAATAAAAAAGCAGTTTCGAAAGAGATTTTTCTTCTTCTGTATATGCCGCATGTGGAGTATGTAGTTGTAAATTAATCATTGCTTTTGCAACAGGATGCAAATTTTGTTCATCAATCAATTTTTGTAGATTCTTTTTCTTATTTTTTTTTACTTATTTTTTTTTTTAAGTATTGGGCGAAGTAAACGTGATTTTAAACGTCTTATCGTCCGACGCAAACGACGATTTTCACATTTTAAATTCTTAATTATCTTTTCTGACTTATTTTCTTCTTCTTCACAATTTTCTCTCATTAGCCGGTCATGCGTAGTAGTGTTTTCACATCTTACAGGTTCCAGATGCATCCATTCTGTTATATCTTCTTGTTCTAATGATTCGTCAAAATTTAATTTTGCTGGATGATAAGTTCGTTTAAACTGATGCAATAATTGATTATCTACTTTACCTTTTTGATTGATATCAAATGATGTTCCTGCAATTGCATTATTATATGTATCTTCTACTTCTATCATTTCTTTTCTTTGGTTTTGCTCTCCTTGTGCTCTTTTCATCTCTTCTACTTCTGTCATTTCTCTTATTTGGTTTTGCTCTCCTTGTACTCTTTGCATCTCTTCTACTTCCATACCCTGCCTGCGAGTTTTCTTGCAAACTAATCAAATCATTAAATCGGATTGGCACTGCATCGCGTTTTAATGTTTTCTTATTTTCTCCTTTAAATGAACTTGCATTAAAATGATCTGCACACAGACCAGCACGACGAACTGAATTAGCAGTCCATTTTTCTAATTTAATATTCCCTGAAATAAAGTCATGAAATGAAATACATAAATTGTAAATATTCTGTAAGTACATGAAAAACATTAATCATCTTAAAAAATTTAATTATAGACTTTATTTACAAATTTCAATTGGTAGAAACATTCTAAGAGAAAACTTAGATGCAATGTTTATTATTTTTATCAATAGGTTATCAAGTGACTTTATTAAAACTATAAATAAATAGATCTTATATATATACATATTTACGTTTTATCTTTAACCACTATGACTACTTATTTAAATATTACTTACATTGTATGACTTCGTATTATTTAATTTTTGATTCTATTTTTAATTCTTTTAATTTATATACTTATTGTATTATTTATTTTAAACAACCTCTGATTTATGACTCTACATAATGCTTATTGTAATTAAAATATCTTGTAAAGTAAATTTTTTAAATTTATTTTATTGCAATTTTTAAATTTTATTTAATTGCACTTGATAAAAGCTATGTTAAACAAACTGTTCTTTGATATTTTGATGTTAACTTGACATAAAATTATGTACTAATTTATACCTATATAACAATTTTTAATTTGATCGTCTTTCGTTCTTTAAGTATTTATATTGTTAATGTATTTTTGTTTCTCATATTGTCTTATTAGTAAATTGAACCAACAAGAAAAATTACTTTTAAAAAACGTGTTGACAAAATATCTCATAAATGACGTGAAGACATATTGTCATAATTATTACAATTACATTTGACAGATTATATACATATTCATATATGTATACATATACAGGGTGAATTTTAATGGATGTCCCATCCTTTTACCATCAATACTTCATCGAGCATCCTTTTTTTGATAAAGAGCACTTCACTTATATAGAATAATTGTTAAACTTTACGTCTTCGTTACAAAATGGAAAATTTTTTTATATATATAGAAAGAAAATTGAGACAAATTGGCAGATGACAATTGTTAATGGGACATCCATTAAAATTCACCCTGTATATGTAATATATGTTAGCCTCAAAGACGGAAAACGTTCACTGAAAGAAAAAACTAACCACAACGCGTTCTAGCATATTCAAAAAGGCCACAACGCGAAATTCGTATTGTGACACTTTATTCAAAAACGCTCACAATGTGTTTTGGCAATGTTAAAATGCCACAACGCGTTGCTGACGTTTTATTGATACAGTCATGACGCGATGTAATAAAATAAAATTATAAAGTAACAAAATTATAGAGAAAATTAACAGTTAGCTATATATGTATATGTAAGCGGGAGAGCTCCTCCGCCGCATAAAAAATGTAGTCTAACTCCAACTCTATTTCGACCAAATTTTAATTTTAAGTTTTTAAAAATACAAAAAAATGCAGAAGAAAGAACAATGTTGGAGCTGATAGAAGAAGAAGGATGGAGTATACTAAACGGAAATATGGAAGGAGACAAAGCAGGAGAATGGACGTATATAGGTGCGTGTGGCAACTCGGTAATAGATTACGGAATAGTTAATGCAGAAGCTAGAGAAGACATAATAGATTTTGTGGTGGAGGAGAGAATTGAATCAGACCACCTGCCGATCAGAATAGACATTTATTCCACAGAATATGGTACGAACCCATACGTCGAACAAGAAGAGACAAGCGTAGAAAGAAGAATATGGACAAAAGAGGGCAAAAGAAACTTCGCCGAAAAAAACAGAAGAAATATCCTTCATTGCACAGGGAAAAGACGAGATGGTAGAAGAGCTGATAAAAGAACTAAACAAAGCAGTAAGTAAGAAAACAGACAAGGTGAGGAAATGGAGGATAGGAACTAACAAATGGTGGGATAAGGAGTGCACGGAGCTCAAAAGAGTAGCAAGAAGGGCATTAAAGCAATGGAAAAAGGGAGAAAACAGCAAAGATAACTACGAAAAAAAGAAAAAAAAGTACAAGGACAAATGCAAAAAGAGGAAAACAAGATGGCAAGAAAGAGAAGATCAAGAAATATAGCAAATCACTAATGAAAATCAAGCATGGAAATACATTAACAGAGGTAGAAAGAAAAAAACAGAAATCACAAAGAAGATCGAGTCGGACAAATGGAAGGCCTACTTTATTCAGCTTTTAGAAGAAACAGAATCACCAGGATATAGCAGCGGCGGGGTAAACGAGACTACAGAACTAGAAGAGAATGGAGACGAGATAACTGGAGCGGAAATACGAAGACAGATAGCTAAACTAAAGAAGAAGAAAACCCCAGGAGAAGATAGACTGGAAGTATGGATAAATGGAAGCAGGAAGATAATACAAAGGTTAAAAGAAATTATAAACAGGGTATGAAAAGGAGAGGGGCTTCTGGAAAGATGGAAAGAAGGAGTGATTGCCCCTATCTTCAAAAAAGAAGATAAGGAAAATTTAAAAAATTATAAAGGAATAACGCTGCTCAACTCGGCGTACAAAATATACGCAATGGTACTTGAAGAAAAACTGAAGGCCGAATTAGAAGACAAACACATCATCCCAGAAACGCAGGCTGGTTTCAGACGAGATAGAAGCACGATAGATAATATTTTTATACTGAATTACATCACAAACAGAGAATTAGTCAACAAAGGAGGAAAAATCTACGCCTTCTTCGCGGATTTAAGCGCCACATTTGACAAGGTGGACAAAGAAGAACTGCATAAGGTAATGGAGAGAACAGGAATTAGCCAGAAGATCAGGAAAAGAATAGATGAAATTTATCAGGAAACGAGGAACGTCGTCAGAGTAAAGGGACATACAACGAGCAGATTTTGGACAACCAAAGGAGTAAGGCAAGGATGCCCCTTGAGCCCAACGCTCTTCACGCTTTACACGGCAGATCTGGAAGAAAGGATAAGAAAAGGTCAAGCAGGAGGGATAGTGATAGAAAGAGAAAAAATATGGACACTTGCCTACGCAGACGACATGGTGCTATTAGCCAGGAGTCCAGAGGAGGTTAAGGAGATGATAAGTAGATTCCGAAAGTATTTAGAAAAGAAAAAATTGACACTTAACGCTAAAAAATCCAAAGTTATGATCTTCAAAAAAGGAAGGGGTAGGAAGAAGAAGGAAGAATGGAGATAGAACGAAGAAAGATTAGAAGAAGTCAAGGAATTTAAATATCTAGGGTTTTACTTCTAAAAAAACGGAGGACTGGAAACACATATAAAAGAAGTCAAGAAGGCCGCGATTGCAATGGCACAAGTATGGAGTATTGGACAGAGGAAATTCAGAGAGAGTGTAGATAAGAGAATGAAAATGTTTAAGAGTCTAGTGGAAAGCATCCTTTTATATGCAGCGGAAATATGGCGATAGAGAGAAGAAGAAAAGGTAGTGGACGATATACACATAGCATGCCTACGCGCTTGCGACGCGACACTTACAAAGACATTCACACGAACAGACAATTAGGAAATCGCCGACTCGCGGCATACATCAAAGGACACTCGGCGGCTTTGGTCCTGGCTCGTCTTTCTGTTCTTACGCGGAATCAATCTACAGATCTTTCGATCGGTGTTTTTGATCTTGAATAAGCCAATAGGAGCGCCCCGGGAGGTAGAGTGGGGACCACAGCCGTCGAGGAGAGCCCAGCGAATAGTAGTCAGTCAGACATGCGAGCTTAGACACGATAGTGAGTCGCGCACAAGAGATAGAGACGAAACGATAAACTGTAAACAACTTGCGATATTCCGTGTAACAGACTAATAAGTCATAACATTAAAGACAGATGAACACAGTAAACAAAACTACGGTGTGAATGTTTTCTTCCACGCCATTCCTACTGTCCATTTTGGTGCCTCCTGTGAGGTACGGTTCTTCTGGAAAACAACCCCTGGTTTGCAAGATCAAAAAAGGCAAACGCAACAGCCGGATAATTGACGGAAGCCGATCGAAGCGGCGGTGAGCGCATATGTTTTTCAATTCAATAAAGCAAGTCGTTCGGTTTTGATTCGTTGAACTTTACGCGATGGCCGAGAGAGTTAAACTTCTTGTACAAAAACGAACGTCATTAAAATCGCAGATTACCATATTGTCTAATCTCCTCGAAAAAGACGACGTAGAAAAGGGTATATTGAAATCGAGGTTGACCAGTCTAACCGAGTTATATCACGCGTTTGAAGATTACAACGACGAGCTTGCAATCTTAGATCCGAATGACACGCATCAAAATGAGTTCGAGCACATTCAGGAACGCTTCTACTCACTCGAGAACAGGCTCGAAAACATAATCGACGCGGATAATACAAACGCGGACGTAGGCGCTTCGAGTAGTGGAACTCGAATGAACAATAACAAAACCGCGCCGCTTGTTAAAAAACGTCGTATCAAGTTGCCCGACGCGCCATTACCTACGTTTGACGGAAATTTCGAGCAATGTTTATCTTTCAAAAACGCGTTTCACACCATGATCGGCTCTCAGACGGATTTATCGGACATCGATAAATTGTAAAGATCTTAGCTATTGACGGGACGAATTATACCCACACGTGGGAATTGCTAGAACGTTTATATGAGGTCAAACGAATATTAATAACTCGACATTTGTCAATGTTAATTAACTTACCGGTGTAAGTTAGATAAGGAGAGCACAAGCGGTTTAATGAAACTTGCCGACGATGCTCAACAGCATGTAGCGTCATTGGCCGCGTTAGGTGTGTCTATCTGAGAAGTTCCCGAGCTTATCGTTACCATTCTAGAAAGCAAATTACCAAAGAGCGCGTTGGAGCGGTGGGAGGTGACTCTTGACAGGGAGGAATTTCCGAGCGTAGATCAGATGTACGAATTTTTGTACAAAACCGCAGTTTGTGCGTCGAAAAGAGAAAGAACAAAATATATGAGTGGCGACAGGTCGTTAGGCGAGCCTTCCGCTAAAAGGAGACAAGGATGCTCGTCGGACAGAGCACTTATATCGACCGTGTCGCGCGGTTGCATAATGTGCAAAAATAAGAAACACGAGTTATTCATGTGCAACAAATTTAAACAATTACCGGTACACAAGCGCATCAAAACAGTTAAAGGCGCGAAATTGTGTTACAATTGTCTACGTTCGCACCGCGGATATCCTTGCAAATTTTCGACATGCACAATTTGTCAAAGGAAACATAATACAATTGGATAAATTGTTAGATCCGCCAGTGTGTAGTTAAAAATAAATGCGAAATTAAGCGACCCAACTGGCCAGTATCAATTTATTTAATTAACTCACTATGTTTCAACCTTAATTAGGTCCTTTTCAAGTGAGAAACAATACATAGGTCACGCAACAATGGATCATGCGTCGCCGCATTGTGCGAACGCCACGCTAGAACAAATATGTCCATATAAGTATGTCGAATATAAAGATGGAAGTCATATCAGTGGTAAAACGTAAAAACTTACATGTAATGTGCGTCAAAAGAATAAAAAATAAAAAGTTTCCGAGAGTCGCCATGTAAAGCTTTAGGAGAATAAGACAGATCATTTTCTCCACTAGCTTCGTTCCGTGCCATATTCAAAGTCACAATGATACGTATAATACACAATGACTACAATAAGATGTGTTCCGAAAGTACCGTATGAAATTACGCATAGTGTTTGATGAGTCCGCGAAAACGAGTAATGGCTTGTCTCTCAATGATACGCTAATGGCGGGCTCTACAGTTCAAGACAGATTGTTTTCTCATCTAATTCGGTTCCGCATATATAAATACGTCATTACCGCGGATATCGAAAAAATGTATTTACAAATAGCTCTACACGAAGACGATAGAAGATATCAACGAATTCTTTGGCGCAAGGACAATGAAATCAAAACATTCAAGTTTAACACTCTCACTTTCGTCGTTTTGTCCTCGCCATTCCTCGCGATACGCGGATTAACGAGATTTCCACTGTCGCTATCTACTATCTAGCGAAACCACTGCCAAGGGAACGGGCTTGGAAAAATTAGCGGGGAAAGAAGACCCTGTTGAGCTTGACTCTAGTCTGGCACAAAAATTGGCCTTCAAAAACTGGCCGACGAGTAACATGCATTTCTTAGAGCATCAGAAGTTCTCAGGAAACATTTATACGTAGATGACTTGTTATCGGGAGCAGATAGCATCGAGGAAGCTCGAGTAGTTAGAAACGAGTTAATTGCATTGCTCGCGCGGGGAGGATTTGTCATAAGGTAATAGGCATCCAACGAGGAGCGCATCATCAACGATCTCGCGACCATCGCGTTGCACGCAAAATTCGTATTTGATAAAGATCGTTCCTTGAAAACCCTGGGGGTGACGTGGTGCGCGCGAGACAATCGGTTATGTTATTTTACTCAAAAGATCAAGGCCAGTAAGAGAATAACGAAACAAAACATGTTATCAGAGTTTGCGAAAATTTTCGACTCGCTAGGTTTGTTGAGCCCAATTGTACTACACGCCAAAAAATTAATGCAAGAGTTGTGGCGCTATAAGGTAGATTGGGATGAATCGGTTCCGCAAAGTATTCATGTAGCATGGCAAGAATTCGCCGGGCAGCTTGAATTGATAGACTAAATATCATTCGATCGGAGATTTCTTATAACGAATTATCGGAATGTTCAACTCCACGGGTTTTGTGACGCGAGCAAAGGAGGCTACGGCGCGTGCTTATATGTGCGTTCGAGCGGAAACTGCGGGAACACGGCGGTCAGAATATTATGCGCCAAATCACGCGTTGCGCCAGTAAAGGAAATTGCGATACCACATCTTGAGCTGTGCGGAGCGCTATTGCTAGCGCGATTGTATCACGAGGTAAAGGACGTTCTCAATATTACGCTTAACAAAGTAGTCTTGTGGTGTGATTCAACCATTGTACTATACTGGCTGAAAACGCCACCACACCTGCTCAATTTATTCGTCGCGTCTAGAGTCACGGAAATCCAGAATCTCACGAGTACGGTAAGCTGGCGGCACGTTAGATCAGAGGACAATTCAGCCGACGCGATTTCAAGGGGACAGCTGCCACGAGCATTCTTGCGAAATCAGACGTAGTCGGCGGGTCCTGCGTGGTTAGTTAAAGACGAATCTGATTGGCCCAATAAACTTATGCAAATGATAGAGTTGCCCGAAGTAAGAAAAAGTACGTGTTTAGTAACAACAACAGAAGATATTGAAATATTCAATAGTTGTTTTTCTTATTCCAAATTACTTTGAGTCATCGCATATTGCCTGCGCTTTCGGCCTGCTAATACATGTTCCGGTTCATTAAGCACAACGGAAGTCGATAATGCCGAAATACGATTGTTGAGGATCATACAAGATACGCGATATCCCAGCGAGATCAAGCAACTGAAGGGCAAGGGATCTGTAGTTAAAAACAAGATAGCAAACTTGAGTCCCTTTTTAGACGCGGACGGTCTCATTCGGGTAGGAGGACGTCTCCAAAAATCGAACTTAACATTTCCCGGAAAACACCCGATATTGCTTCCGAGCCGACATAATATAACAAATCGCATTATCCGCGAAATTCACGAAAGACAACATCATGCCGGCATTCAGACGACATTATATGTCCTGCGCCAAAGGTTCTGGTTAGTTGACGGTCGCAACCAAGTTCGAAAAATCGTGCGTTCTTGTGTACGCTGCTTTCTGTTCAACGCTAATGCCGTAAATTATAAATTAGGAAACCTCCCATCGGTCCGAGTAAATCAAGCAGTTCCCTTTACTGTCACCGGCATAGATTTTTGCGGTCTATTTCGTATAAAGGAAAAAAAATACCGCAATCGAACACGTATCAAGGTCTATATCTGCATATTTATCTGTATGGCTATAAAGGCGGTACATCTAGAAGTAGCCAGCGACATCCGATGGGTTTCTCGCAGCGCTGACGTTTTATAGCAAAACGTGGGTGTCCAGAACACATATACTCGGACAATGGTACTAACTTTGTAGGAGCTAATAATCAGCTAAAACAGATGTACGCCTTATTCAATTCAGAAGATCACAGAAATCTCATAACCAACTTTGCGAACAAGCACCGTATCACGTGGCACGTTATACCACCGATGGCGCCACATTTCGGAGGGTTATGGGAATCGACCGTCAAGCTCTTCAAGCATCATTTCAAACGCGTTGTAGGGGATTTATTATTCACGTTCGAAGAACTAAATACGTTCGCGGTTGAAGTCGAGGGAATATTGAATTCTAGGCCAACAACTGCGCTATCCACAGATCCGAACGACTTGCTAGCTTTATCTCTCGTTCACTGTTTGATCGGTAAGCCTTTAACGTCCCTCCCGGAGGGCGATTTGTCATCAATTCCAGCCAACCGCCTGTCCGTCTGGCAGCATATCACTAAAGTGCGCCAACACTTCTGGGCGCGATGGAGCTTGGAGTACCTCAACGAGCTTCAAAAGCGTACCAAATGGATCAAGGCTAGACCGAAACTCGACATCGGAGCTGTGGTCCTCATAAAAGACAAGGGCTTGCCATGCTCTCAATGGGCATTGGGCAGAGTTATAGCGACGCACCCAGGTGAAGACGGAATTGTGCGAGCTGCCACTATCAAGACCGCTTCTGGAGAGCTGAAGAGAACCGCCAAACTACTATGCCCACTCCCAATCGAGCAACCAAGCGAATAAATCCATTTGCTATAATTTCGTCTACGACGTCGTACGATACGTTCCACTAAATAAGTAACACGTTCTGTCTCGGCCGATATAAATAATGCGTTATTGTCAATCAGAACCAAGCGGCAACGTAATATGCGAATCGAGCGAATTCTCATCAAGCGAATATCACCTTGGAGGATTGGGGCGACTCAGGGCTTCGGCCCCTAGGCGTCGTCGCCCACCAATACAAAATTTTGTGCGTACACGATTGAGGCGACTCAGGGCTTCGGCTCTTAGGCATCGTCGCCCACCAACACAAATTTACATGCGTTTATGATTGCATCGTTGCAACTATTAACAATAACATCACACGCAAACCGTATACCAAGGCATCAGCCTCTAAGCGTTATCGCGTGTCCTTTATTTAGATACATCTGTAAGGTTGATCGATCCCTCTCAACGGGGGGAGGATGGACGATATATACATAGCATGCCTACGCGCTTGCGACGCGACACTTACAAAGACATTCACACGAACAGACAATTAGGAAATCGCCGACTCGCGGCATACATCAAAGGACACTCGGCGGCTTTGGTCCTGGCTCGTCTTTCTGTTCTTACGCGGAATCAATCTACAGATCTTTCGATCGGTGTTTTTGATCTTGAATAAGCCAATAGGAGCGCTCCGGGAGGTAGAGTGGGGACCACAGCCGTCGAGGAAAGCCCAGCGAATAGTAGTCAGTCAGGCATGCGAGCTTAGACACGATAGTGAGTCGCGCACAAGAGATAAAGACGAAACGATAAACTGTAAACAACTTGCGATATTCCGTGTAACAGACTAATAAGTCATAACATTAAAGACAGGTGAACACAGTAAACGAAACTGCGGTGTGAGTGTTTTCTTCCACGCCATTCCTACTGTCCAGATAGAAAAGTTGCAAGAAAAATATATAAGATGGACTCTAGGACTGGACTTCAACACACCGGCATATCTAATACGAGAAGAAACGGAAACTGACAAAATAAGGATAGAAGCCGGAAAAAGGGCGATGAAGTACGAAGAGAAGACAAAAGAAAGGCAGACGAACAAAATAATCACGGAATGCTGGAAAGAGATACAAAACAAACAGGAAGGGAAGAAAACAAAATAGGAAAAAAACAGGGACCAATACTATAGAAAAGTTAGCTCTAGCACAAGGGGAACAGGAAATTAAAGCTCTGAAAGAACGAACATGGAAGAACTAATAATGACGGACCGGAAAGAACAAAGAACAGAACAAGAGAAAAGGATAGAGGAGGGAAGGTACTGCGCTAGGTACAAAGAGCTGAGAACAGATCACATCCCAAGGTATCTACAAAAAGAATACAAAGGAAGAGACCAGAGAATGATTGCAAGATATAGATGCGGAAACGAGGAGGAAGGAAGCAAGTACTGGAGAAAAGAAGAAGAAAGAGTATGTAGAATATGTGGCGAGAAAATGGAAACGCTAGAGCATTTGATGTCTGATTGCGTAGAGCCTCTAAGGGATCACAGAAATATCAAAGACATCTTGAAAGATACGGGAAAGGGAGCAGATTGGATGAGGAAAGTGACCAAGCACAGGAAGGACCGAAGAAACGTACAAATACAAAACGAAACTGATAGCAAAGAAATGTAATATAAAATGTATTGTAAGAATCTCATCTTAAAGACATGTAGCACCCCCTTTCAAGGCCGAAAGGCAATTGAAATAAACAAATATGTATACCGGGTGTCTCAGACACTCAGACCACCACCCGATTTATTCGTAAACGCAACATTTTAGAGAAAAATGTTACAGACCAAAGTTGTATGGTTTTAAGGGGTAGGGTAGACCGGGGACAAAAGTAACATTTTGAGTTTAAGATTTTATAACAGTTAAAATATAATATCTACGTAAAAAAGACCTGTACCTTTAGATGTAGTATTTATTTGACTACAAAATTTTCTTGTGCTGAATTCAGTAATGTAACTAGGAAAAAAGTTATTATTGTTTAAAGAATATGAGGAATACTGTTACAACCGTCCCAACCCCCGGGACAATTGTAACAGCAGAGGGGAACGATTGTACCACATCATCTATAAACAAAATAATGGTTATTTAGTAGGTTTATGTAATCAATCTTACGAATTTTCTATAAAAAATGCAACTTTAATGATAAAATAATTTGTTACATGACAATATCAGTATTTTTACATTATAGCAAACAAAAACAAATAATACTGTTTTCTCAACTGAAAGATTATTTATAATCATATATATTTAAAAGATTAGGTTAAGTTGAAGTTGTCCCCGAGCAACGGGGACAATTGTAACGCTACAACTGTTCCCAGGCATTGATGTTACAATTGTCCCCTAATGATATTTTATGATTCGAAGTAAATTTTTTACATAAATATCTGGATGAAAGTCAATCGTATTATGCAAATCATCAACATAAATAATCACTAAAACATATAAAAATAAAACCTTATACCTTCGGCATAAAAAAAGAAAAATATTTCAGATTTTATGCACGTAAGAAAACTTACTTCAGGAAGGAAAAAAGTAACTTCTTCTCCTGCACACGTGCACGTTCCGCGAGGGGCGGCAATGAACTAAGGAACAAATGCCGCTCTATCTAGCGGATCTCGCCTCGCGGTCATACACATGTACCTTTTATAGTTTAAGAAATATTCACGATGTTACAACTGTACCCTGTTACTTTTGTCCCCGGTCTACCCTACATAAGATGGTGTCATTAGTTTCACCTTAAATAGTTGCTTGAAAGTCACGTAAAGGTCACCTTCAATTATTTAAATAGAACTACCTACTTTTTATTACATATTCTTGTAGTTTATCTCAAGGGCTTTCCAAAACACTATAAAAAAGTATTTTTTTATTAAGAACTTTTGGAATTATAAGGCCTGAAATTTCTAGTATTTTGACATGAAATACAAAATATCTTGTAAAACATCAAGTTTTCGGTAATGTTACCTTAATACTTTTACGCACAGAATAATGAGACAAATCAATTGGTATAAAAAAAGCATAGTTCCTTTAAGAAAAAATATGTGATTTGCAACACGCATCTGCATACTTTTTCTTAAAAGCAACTATGTTTTTTTTCATATCAATTGATTTGTCTCATTATTCTGTGCATAAAAGTTTTAAGGTAACATTACCGAAAACTTGATGTTTTACAAGATATTTTGTATTTTTAAGGTGAAACTAATGACACCATCTTATGTACCCCTTGAAACCAAACTTTGGTCTGGAACATTTTTATCTAAAATGTTGCGTTTACGAATAAATCGGGTGATACGGGTGGTCTGAGACACCCGATATATATAATAGGCTTTGTTTCCTTTAAACATTCAGTAGAAGTCATTTTTTCTTTTAGTAATTTAATATCAGAGACATTATTTACCTCCAAATAGAAGATATCATCTATAAAATAAATTCATGTTAATAAAAGAAATAACAATTAAAAAAATAATTATAATAAAAAATAATTAAAAAAAAATGAACGCGTGGTCGCCACGCGCGTTAGAAGTGAAACTTCTGAAGGCAAGGCTTTGCCATAATTTTTCTGAAATTAATACAAAAACAATGCAACGGAATTAGTGACTCCAAGCCGCCCGCAACTCGAAAATATAGTGTTACACGCAGTTCTCACTATATCCGTCTCGCCAATGCCGTACGCCTGATCAAATTTTCGTGACGCGTTTTCGAGTCGCAAAATCGAATTTACTTACCGATCCAAAAAAAGTTTCACTTTGTACGCCTGTTGGTCGAATTTTCGTGACACTTAAAACAACCTGTCTTCGAAGCGCGGATCGAGCTCGCGGTTGGCCGGGGTTCGAAGGAGGTGCGGAGAAGCAGACGGAGGGCGAGGTTAGCGAAATGAAGGCGCGTCTCGGTTACAAGAAAATAGTTGAATTTATTCTATGACAATTTACAATCTATGCTTGCGGCACTTACAATAGGTCGATGCGTGCGAGGCGACGTTGGTTTGGTCGCGGGCGGCGCGGGGTAACTCGCGGTATGTGCGGGGCGGAGCCGCTGCTTTTGGTATTCGCGCGGACCGAATCGCGTGACGGCAGGTATCGGCACGGGCGGCGCCGGTTTCCCGGCTGGCACGGCCCGGAGCGCGGAAAAATGGCGCGAAGCGCGGCGGCGATATGGATCGCGAAGCGTGGATAACGCGGCGGAAGCGGGTCGTCGGCCGAGACACACTCGGCGAGGGCAGAGAATGCCAGAGGCGCTCTACCGTCTTGTCCGGACAGGCTTCGGATGATTTGGAAGATGAGAAGCTGGTCCTTCGCCGAGACACACTCGGTGAAGACAGAGAATGCCGGAGGCGCTCTACCTTCGTATCCGGACGGCTTCGGGTGATTCAGATAGGAGCGAAAAGCTGGTCGCTAGCCGAGACACACTCGGCGAAGACAGAGAATGCCGGAGGCACTCTACCTTACGTTCGGATTAGCTTTCGTGCGGGAATTCAGGATCGGTGTTGTCTGGAAGACGGGTGATCGGGAATCGCGCTCTGTGCCAGCGACGCCGGGCTTTTATACGCGTCGCGGCGTGGTGGGGGTAGCGACGGCGATCGCGAGCGCCGGGCCGGTGCGGCGGAACGATCGGGGATCGCGGCGCCCCGACGCCGTGATCGCGTTCGGCGGTCTTCGGCCGCGCTCGGCGCGGTGAAGCGGTTGCCGCGTTTAAGTCCATTCGCGGACTTCCTAACGTATGAGATGATTAAAAGATACGCTGGGCACATCGTGCCCGTTCTTCACCCCGCGGGTGGTCGGCGGGGTGGTCTCGGCGTGTTGTTCTTGCCGGAACGATGCATGTTTGGGGGTGCATCGTTACACACTATTTCGTGACGTTTTTTCGTGTCGCACAATCGAACTTACTACCGTACTAAAGAAGTTTCATTTCGTACGCCTATTGGTCGAATTTTCGTTACACTTTTCGTGCTGCATAATCGAACTTACTACCGTGCCAGAAGAAGAACCGTTTTGTCAACGCCGTACGCCTATTGGTCAAATTTTCGTTACACTTTTCGTGTCGCACAATAGAACTTACTACCGTACCAAAGAAGTTTCATTTCCGTTACACTTTTTTGTGTCGCGAATCGAACTCACTACCGTGCCTAAAGAAGTTTCACTTCAAAAATTATCAAATAGATTAAATATTGTATTAATATTAAGTATCAAAATGTAATAATTGTTTTG
The DNA here is from genome assembly GCF_030848805.1 of Temnothorax longispinosus. Classification (NCBI taxonomy): domain Eukaryota; kingdom Metazoa; phylum Arthropoda; class Insecta; order Hymenoptera; family Formicidae; genus Temnothorax; species Temnothorax longispinosus. Next base: position 9,338,659 of record NC_092365.1, on the reverse strand, counting down.
TTAATATATTACGTTAAATTTTTCAAACAACATTAAAAGCATCTTACTCTTCAAAAGAACAGACGAACCCATCTCCCTCTTTCTCTTTCTATCATTCTGTTTCGAAATTACTCGATGTAACTCTGTAATAATAAGTTCAATTACCAACACAGGCAATATATTGTTGCATCTGCGCTAAGCTCGAGCGCGTCGCACTTTCACACACTCAAACTCTCGCGCTCGCACTGCCGAAGCACGCGGAAATAAAAAGAACACTGCGTAAAAGGGCAAAACAATCTCAGCGTTTATTAAGGGGCACAACTAGTGTGACTGCCCAAAAAAAAGGTGATTTTCGGGAATTTATTAAAAGAAAAGTATTGCATCGAATGTTTTGAAATTTTGAGAATATATTTGTGTATAAATGATCTATGAGCAGTAATTTTTTTGTATGAAAATAATCAATTTTCAGCGACTTATGTGTCATCTCCCGAGTCTCCAAAAAAAAAACGTTTTCCCACTGCTGCAGTGATTGCGGCCTTCAGAGTGCCTGAAATAAAAAAAAAAATGTCCGTTAAACTAGAAGGTATTTCCCGTACAATGACCTAGGATTATGAAAAAAAATTAAAATCCAACAAAATGGCGGAGTTTTGAAAAAAAAGTTCAAATTACGCTTAAAAATCTCGCGGTTTTTTGCATGGCAAATTGACATTTTTTATCCAATAAAAAAACTGGAAGGTCATTGTATAGAAAAACAAATACTAAACACGCTCCAAAAAAATTCAAGTCGATCGGATGATTTGTATTCGAGTTAGAACTGCAGCAAACTTGAAAAATGTCGTTTTGAGAAAAACGCGTTTAGATAAAAATATTGATTTCATTGTTTGATTGAGAAATATCATACTTACAGCTAATCTGCTATTCCAGGCCCATATAATTCACCTTCCTCTTCCTCAAGAAAGTACCTGCTGGGTTGCTGAAGCTTTCCTTCGAGCTAATCGACCCTCTTTCGAAGCTTATGTACGTTTCTGACCGACGAGCAGCTACTCTTTAGAAGGCTGCCGTTCAAAAACTATTTGAGATCCACTCTTAAAATTTTAGTATGTTATTCTTGAAGCTATAGACTATCGAAAAATGCAAAAAAAAAATCGATTTTTCAAAAGTGTCACACTAGTTGTGCCCCTTAAAGGCTCGTAACAGAAGAGTGCGGACACACGTCCAAACGGTTTAGCAGTTCGAGAACAAATCTGACATTTGTTGTTGTTAATACACCGATCAATACTTCCCGTCGTTAGGGAACGCGCTTCGGCTTGAAGGTACTCGTGAGCGAAGTTCAGGCTTCTCGCGACTCTCTTGTACCGGGCGTCTTGCTCGAGCTTAGCGCAGATGCAACACTACTCTCCCTCTTCAGATTGTCGTCCCGACAATCCCACTGGGTAGTGTGCAATCGGTTCTTTCTAAGGTCAGACTCCAAGGTTCCTGGACGGTCCCTTGCCCTCCCCGAGCTGCTGCTACAGGTTACAGGGCACCGTCCTCCTCCAAATCCTTTCTTGAACGACACGCGTTCTTCCTTAGGGAAACCGTCCTCTGGGCAGGTCTCCAACTGGCCTCTCTTCCGGAGAGAGTTGCATGCCAAACTCTCCCCTTCTCCGCTGATTCCAAGGCGATCTCCCAATCTTCAGCTCAGCGTCGCCCTCTTCGTCTCACCGTCGCCGTCCACTTCACTGCAAACACCGGATCTCTTCTAATTCTTTGGACAAGGGGGGGGAACTTTCTGAGGACCCAACGTCATTCAGACTCCCCGAGTCCCTGCCTCGGCATTTGCCCAAGTCCCTCGCGAAAACCTCAGTAAAAAATCGAGGGAGAAACGGACTTCTTTAAAAAAAAAAAAATCTTCTTCCCCAGGTAAGCCTCAGCGAGTAAGGAATTTTCTTCGTGGGCAGACCTCCCCTTGGATCGTAGGCTCTACTTGGGAAAGAAACAAACAATGCACGCAGTAACATTGAATAAACAACTTAACTTCTATAGTAAATAGAAAAACACTCTCACTTAACTTTTAAATAAAAACAAATTTTTATTTAAATTGAACAGGCAGCTAACCGGGCTCCAACCTACTCTAACAATTCTCATATATTTTTTCAAAAAAAAAGGTGCTAGCTTATTTGAATGAACCACTTTTCTTTTATATCTAGGTGTCTTTTGGATACAATATACCACATCGTTAAATTTCTTTACCACCTGGAAGGGTCACTCCCAGTTACTCTGCAATTTCGGGGATTTTCTTTGACTTTTCGAGGGTTATAAAGCCAAACTCTTTGTCCCTCCTAAAAGAGAACTTGCCTAGCTCCCCGATCGTACCAGCTCTTTACTCGAGAAAATCTAACGCTCATCCTCTTTCTGACTTCAGAATGGGATTCCTCTAATCTCTCCTTCAGAGTCCTAACAAAGTTTCCCACCGGAGGCGACTCCTCACCTTGAAGCTTAGGGAAATTCCCTCGCAACAAATCTATGGGTAATCTGAGATCTCAGGCAAAGTATAACTCCACAGGAGTCATTCCAGTGGTCTCATGCTTCGAGAAGCTATATGCCAAAAGGAACATAGAAATCCAACGATCCCAGTTTTTCTGATTCGAAGAAATGTACTTCGCCAAATAATTAACTATTGTTTGATGTTGAAGCTCGACCTGACCATCAGACTGGGGATGCAAAGGAGTGGTATGAGTTTTTCTAACTCCAAGTAGATCCATTAACTCTGAGAAAAGCTTTGATTCGAAATTTCTCCCCTGGTCAGTATGAACTTCCGCGGGTACTCCATGCCTGGAGATAAACTGATTGACGAAGATCTCTGCCACAGTTCTCGCCCTAACATTCTTTAAAGGGAAAGCTTCTACCCATTTGGTGAAACAGTCTACGATGACGAGAGTAGGTAAGGTAAGGGCATTCTAACTAGGGGATCTGAGGGGGGGTGAGGGGCGGGGAGGAACCGCGGGCGGGGGAGGGGGAACCGCGTTTTTCGGGCGCCGCGGGGAGGGGGAGGGGAAAACCGCGTTTTCCGGCGTCGCGGGGGAAGAAGAACCGCGTTTTCCGGCGCCGCGGGGCGAGGGGGTCCGTGTTTTCTGGCGCCGCGGGGGAGAATGACCGCGTTTTCCGGCGTCATGGGGGAGGGGACCCGCGCCGCGGAGTCCGCATGCAACGGCCGCGTCGGTCCGCGTGACGTCACACAGCTCGCTCCCGCTCGCGTTATCTCCCCCTCGTAGATGTTCTCTCGCGCCCCCGTTCCCCGTTCGTCTTCTCGTTCGCGCGGTCTCTTTCCCTCGTTCGCGCGACGAGTGCGGCACGCGCATTCTTATTGAGAGTTCTAATTTTAAACCATTGACGGTGGACAAGGGAACGGTAGACAGAAGGAAGAATAATTAAAACTTTTTTAACCATGCATTTATTTATCATGTAGCGCATTATACACAATAGTATCCAAAGCGTAGGCTAATAATTCACAATCAATAATCGAATTTTTATCATAAAATTCACGCAAGATTGTAACTGCGTTACATTTATCGGTGATACAATTTTGACATAAAATTTTTACAAACTGTTTGAATTTTTCACTTACGCCGTGAACATTTTGACATAGTTGAAAATACACATTCTCGACGCAATGTTCTAGTTCGAACAGGAAGAGTACAGTTGACGGTTTCATGTACAAGCTGGTGCCGCACGACGTCAATTTTACAATATCTGCGTCACGTATTTTAACGAGCTCCAGATCTCGAAACGTTAGCGATGATGGTGCCGATGACTGCACAAGTCGCTGTATATCTACACGTTTTTCGATGAATGTCACCCACGTTGCATGTGGCAGAATTATCCGATTGCCTCGGTTATCGCCAATAAGTATATCCACAGAGGACATAGGTCCCGCGTTGATTCCAACATCCAAAAATTTATATGTTGTTGATGTCAAGGCAAATTTCCTTCCCAAAATACGTGGCGTGTAGCGGGGTTTACCAAAACTGAAAAAATACAATTACATGTTTATAAAAGTTTTTTTTTGCACAAGTATATATGAAAATTAGCGGTACTTACTTATTGTGTTGTTTCTCGCACGTTTCGTCCTGAATCGGAACGTAGTAGTTCGCACCGTGAGTGCTCATCGTATCTGGAGGTTGTTTGCGACGTACTCGAACCGTATCGAACTCTCGACTGCGCTCTAGAATCCTCGTAGACCATTTATACATACCCAAAACTGCAAATCTTGCAAAAATAGCGCTAATGTACGGCTGCTGCATGGTGACCACCACCACAATCCACATATACGTTAAATGTGATATTTTTGTCAAGAACATTCGTGATGAGATCACCTCATCGGGCATCAAATATGATTTCTTTTCAAGAGCATACGTGTCTCGCGATGATTTCATCGAACACGTGCAAAACTGCAAATTTTGCAATTTCGCATAAGTCAATGGAGCGTTATTGTTTTTAAGAACATGTCGCGACATGTTTCGCGATGATTTCATCGAACACGTGCAAAACTGCAAATAGCGCCGATGTACGGCTGCTGCATTGATACAGATCAAATCACCAAAAGTCAATGGCGCGTTTTCGTGAACGTACGTGTCTCGCAATGATTTCATCGAACACGTGCAAAACTGCAAATTTTACAATTTCGCATAAGTCAATGGAGCGTTATTGTTTTGAAAAACATGTCGCGACATGTCTCGCGATGATTTTATCGAACACGTGCAAAACTGCAAATTTTGCAATTTCGCATAAGTCAATGGAGCGTTATTGTTTTTAAGAACATGTCGTGACATGTCTCGCGATGATTTCATCGAACACGTGCAAAACTGCAAATAGCGCCGGTGTACGGCTGCTGCATTGATACAGATCAAATCACCAAAAGTCAATGGCGCGTTTTCGTGAACGTACGTGTCTCGCAATGATTTCATCGAACACGTGCAAAACTGCAAATTTTGCAAATAGCGCCGATGTACGGCTGCTGAGATGAAATTAGATATGATAAGCAAACGATGCATCATTAGTAGAATATAAAATGACGAATCTGGGGGATACGCTCAATAGTCGAGAATTGGAAGTCGTGAGTGTAACAAATGCCGTTAGCAAGAGGATCGTGCAATAACATGGAGCAACAGTTGTTGGAGCAATCCACCCTTTTAAATTCGAGGGAAGATTTTGCCGCGTGGGAGCAACGATGTGACGAGTTTATCGAATCATTGGAAGAACAAAGCCGAATTAAACGGCCACGATTATCAATCGATCAGTCATCGATCGGTCTCAAACAGTCGTTGGTCGCTTGAATCGCGCGACTCGAAGGTCTGAAAGATTTGGTACGTCAACGTTTCGTGCATGTGGGTGCGGGATACAGTGCGAGTGAGACAGGACTCAGATGGCGCGAGATAGATACGGCTTTTGAAAACCGTATACTGACTGGTGCGGTAATAAATTCCAAACACATCGAACCTTATCAATTTCTCAAAAATGCGAGAGAAATTGTACTCGATCGCGTGTGGAACGTCATGCAACGGCATGACAATGTAAAAATTAACACAGTGTTTAATGGTCAATTTGTTGCGGGTGACAAACGCGCGAATAAAAGTATCGCAACGAGAAACTATGAAGTCTTTCGTGAGTCCGATCTGCACGAATGGTACAAGCGACACGTTATCGAGCCTATCCTCGCATCGCTGGAGGAATTCCAGAAACGTGATAGCGGATGGGCGTTGTCGCGTATACTCAATTTAACGGTAAATGTGAACAAATATAATCCGTTGCACGCGGGGTGTTTTGTAGAAATACCGCGAGAAATTAAAAAGAAGAAAGCGGTGATAAACGTGCAATCAAGAGACAATCCATGTTTCGCATGGTCAGTGGTGGCCGCTCTACATCCAGCCCAAAGAAATGCAGATCTGGAATCGTCGTACTCTCATTACACGTCGGTGCTAAATCTTACGGACATTAAGTTTCCAATGACGTTGGATTAAATTAAAAAATTTGAAGATTACAACAACATCTCCATCAACGTGTTTAGCATCGAGAAAAAAAACGCGGGACTTGCAATCTTCCCATTACGGGTTACTGATCGAAAGATGGACAGACATGTAAATCTGCTGTACATGCATGACGACAACGTGGGACATTTTGCGTGGATCAAGAACCTATCCCGCCTCGTGAGCTCGCAAATCAACAAGCACCATGGTCGGAAATACTTTTGCGATCGGTGAGTATACATCCTAATAAATAATACAAATAATTCATACGTAAAAGATATAAAAAAATTTCATTATTTACAGATGTTTGCACTACTTCAGCTCCAACGAGAAATTGGAAGCCCACACCGTCGACTGTCAGGAGATGAATGACTGCGCGATCAAGTTACCGAGCGATAACGACAAGTGGTTGGCCTTTAAAAATCACAGCAGGAAGGAACAAGTTCCGTTTGTCGTATACGCCGACCTGGAATGTACCCTGGAGAAGATGGAAGCGGATCCGGAAACGTCCAGGTACACATATCAACATCATCGCGTGTTTAGCATAGGGTACTACGTGCGTTGCTCGTACGACGAGTCGCTATCTATGTATCGGTTTCGTCGCGATAAGGATTGCGTCGCGTGGTTCGCCGAGGAGCTAAGACGTTTAGCTCACGACGTAAAGACCATTTTGTCCACTAATGTACCCATGGCAGATTTCACGCGAGACGAGTGGGAAAAGTTTAACAGCGCAACGCACTGTCACGTGTGCGAAAAACCGTTTGAGCCAGACGACGTGCGAGTACGCGACCATTGTCACCTGACCGGTCGATACAGAGATCCCGCGCATTCGAATTGTAACTTAAATTATAAAGATTCGCATTGCATTCCCATAGTTTTTCATAATTTATCGGGCTATGACGCACATTTTATTATAACTGAAATAGCAACAGCGTACGAAGGACATGTAGACTTACTCCCAATTACAAAAGAAAAATATATTTCGTTTACAAAAAACGTTAAAAGCACCGAAGATAAAGATAAGAAAACGTGCGTCAAATTGCGATTTATTGATTCGTACAAGTTTCTCACCGCTAGTCTCGACAAATTGGCATCTTATCTCAGCAAGGATAAACTGCGAATATTGCAACGCGAATTTTATAAAATATCCGCAGAAAATTTTGATTTGCTGACACGAAAAGGCGTTTCCCTATGAATACATTGACTGCGTCGAAAAATTGGAGGACTTGTGTTTACCACCGCGCGACTCGTTTTACAGTTCATTGACAGGTGACACCGTATCCGAGAGCGATTACGCGCACGCCGTCGACGTCTGGCAGCGGTTCTCCATTCGAACGGTCGGTGACTATAGCGATTTATATCTCAAAACCGATGTCTTGCTGTTGGCCGATATCTTTGAAAATTTTCGCGATAGTTGCGTCGCGAGTTATGGACTCGATCCGGCGTATTATTTTACTCTACCGGGTTTTACGTGGGATGCTATGTTGAAGCATACACACATCAATTTCGAATTGCTCACCGACATTGACATGGTCATGTTTATCGAACGCGGTATACGCGGCGGTTTGAGTCAATGTTTAAACAGATACGCGCTGGCCAACAACAAGTACATGCAGTCGTACGATTCATCGAAACCGTCGTCGTACCTGATGTATTTTGATGTAAATAACTTATACGGCTGGGCAATGTGTCAACCATTGCCATATGCAGATTTTCAATGAGTCGACGACGTAACCGATTTTAATGTTATGGATGTCGCGTTAGATTCCTCGATAGGCTACATACTCGAAGTCGACTTGGAGTATCCGCAACATCTTCACGACACGCACACTGACCTACCGTTCTGTCCGACGCGCGATAAACCACCCGGCAAGCGGAAGGACAAGCTCCTCGCAACATTATACGATAAGAAACGTTATGTCATACATTATCGCAACCTACAGCAGTGTACTCGTCACGGTCTCCGCATAGCAAAAATTCACCGCATACTGAAATTCGCGCAATCTCCATGGCTTCGCGATTATATAGAATTTAATACGAAATTTAGGACATTGGCCAAGAATGATTTCGAGAAAAATTTATACAAATTGATGAACAATGCAGTGTTTGGTAAAACGATGGAGAATGTGCGCAATCACGTTGACGTGCGACTCGTGATTTATTGGAACGGTCGATACGGCGCGGAGGCAATGATTGCGAAACCAAATTTTCATAGCCGAAGCGTCTTTTCGGAGAATCTTGTAGCAATAGAAATGCGAAAACTCGAGGTGAAGTTCGACAAACCAATCTATGTGGGTATGTGCATTCTCAATATATCCAAGACATGTTTGTACGAATTTCATCACGAGTACATGTTACCGTTGTATCGCGATAAGTGTAAAGTCACGTACACCGATACTGACAATCTTATTTATCACATCGAGTGCGACGATGTGTATGATATCATGAAGCGCCACATTAATAGATTTGACACTAGCGATTACGCGATCGATAATACGTACGGTATCCCACTCGCCAATAAAAAAGTTCCGGGCTTAATGAAAGACGAAAACAACGGTGCGATAATGACCGAATTCGTCGGGCTTAGAGCAAAGATGTACGCCTTGCGAGTAGACGGTAAGAAAGATGCGAAAAAGGCTAAAGGTGTTAAGAGTAACGTCGTAGCTAGGTCGATAACGTTCGACGATTACACACGGTGTCTGCGCGACGAAATTGAAATGACGCGACAGCAGGCTTGCATAAGATCCAAACTACACGAGGTATACACCGTGTCCGAAAAAAATAGCTCTAAGTCCATACGACGATAAGCGATACATTATACCCGGTTCTACCAAAACGCTGCCATGGGGACATTATAAAATACCACTGTAAATATATTGTAAATACATTTATGAAAAGAAATGACTCATATGTATATATGTATGTTTTTATATTGTAATAAATTTTTACAATACATTATTCTTGTGTATCCATGAATTGTGTGAATTATCAAATCCTAACCACTTTACATCCCCCCTTTTGCGCAAAACTTTTTCAACAAGATACACGTCGGGATTAGCAACGCGATGTAACTCGTATTCGTAGAAGCCGCCGGCGACGGGTTTTCCGCAGGAATCTTCCAACAGATATGTCACGGGATTAGTTTTCTGCACTTTGCCGATTCTAAACACCTTTGTGGTCCAATTTGGCGTGTATCCTTTCTCGAAGATTGTCTTGAATTTACTCACGCGTACCGAGTCGCCCACTTTGAATCGCGCGGGAGCAGCGATCTTTACGTGGCTGTACACCGTTGTTAAGAGCTTGTCGGCGACCGCGGGGGTAACATCGATGGGTCGCATGCCGATAGTTCGATGCTTTCGCGCGTTGTAATCTGATACGAGACTCGGCAGCGAGTCGATCCATTTGTAATTTTCATTGCGCGTAAACATTTTCCACATGTCGTTCTTGAGCGTGCGATTGAATCGTTCGACGACCGATGCCTTCATTACGGAATAGGTCGAATAGTGATTGATATAATGTTTCTTCAAAAGTTTCTGCACGTTTGCGTTGTAAAATTCTTTCCCCTTGTCAGTCTGCAGATTTTTTGGGCATCTACCGCCGTCTCGAATTATTTTCGCGATCGCCGCAGTAACCTCAGTTCCGCTCTTGGCCTTGAGCGGTACGGCCCATGCGTGCTTGCTCAGCACGTCGATAACGGTGAGTATGTAGTGGTAGCCTCTGTTGAATCGCGTGTATGGACGCATCTCAACCACATCCGCCTGCCACAGGTCATCGTATCCGTGCACTATGACGCGTCTTCGCGAAAAATTTCTTCTCGCAGGAGCGTGTAATTCTTCCACCAGCCACCGTTTCTCAGTTGATTGCTTCTTACCAGCCATGACGATGACGCGCAACTATGACGCAAATATCAGATGTACGTTCTTATCTATTTGCGATGATTCGCAATTACATCTTGAATCATCTTTTGAAGTTCGTTTAGGGTAATTTGTACGTTATTCTGGAATGCGCCATCTTTCTCTCAATTTCATACTGTCGATCTTTCAAAATTTGCACGCTCTGCTGCACGTAACGTTTATTGGCTGCATCGCCATCATCTACAGGTGACGCTATCCGTCGAATCTTGCGCGATTTTGCGTCAAAGTCGGTAGCGACCATGCAAAGAGCGTTATCGCGCACGTAATTTCTTATTAATCCTCTTCATTGATAGTACGGTTCCGCACCGTCTCTTCCGAGCGATATACCAAACTTGTTGATCGGCATTTCGATGTTGATTAAATGACTCGCTGTCGCGCCACTTAATTTATAATAAGTCCAGCCTCGCGAAGTTCCTCGATAATCGACAAGATCTCGTTATCGTGACCGGTGTGACCCGCTAGGCGCGAAGCTTCGAGCAATCGGAGACGATCTACAAGCTCGTTGGGATCGTCCCAATGAACATAATCGATCTTGTTGTCGTTTAACCTTTTCCAGCTTTTTTACCCGAAATCGACGATGCAATTATATGGTCGATCTTGTTGCCTGTCATGGCACGCGGTATACCTTTTCCAGCTTTTTTACCCGAAATCAACGGCCCGATTATATGTGTGTACTTGTATCCCCCGTTGCCCTTTATTTGAGCGTGAGCATCATAATTGCGTTTATGAGCACTCGTCATCAACAGAATCAACAGCTCTTGTATGTTTGCATATCGTCCTCCGTGTAGATATCATGATCGGGATATTTCTTAAAGATTAATTCGAAAAGACCGCGTGTGCCATTGTATCGTATGCCGTCGATAATTATCTTGTCCGCGTAGTTCACGTCAAAATGTTTATTACCGAGCATCATTTCATCGTTGGTGAATTTAACACCGTACGCGATGTCCATACCGCTTTCTTGATCACCGCTCAGAACTGCCCCAACATACTTTTGGCTCATTAAACCCAATTGATCTCGCAACGTTTCTTGACTCTCAGATGTTTGCAACTGCTGTCGGACGGACGTCATGAGTGGGTCATTCGTGGTTTCGAAAACATCTTCGTTTGCGAGCACTGTGGGTCGTACGGAAGGCGCAGAGGTTATCGGTGGTTCATTCAATTGACCTTTCGATCGTTTCGGTTTACGCGGTTTTAAAATTTTGGTTATTTTGCTCAAATTAGATGGCACATTTATCGATCGTTTCAACGTAACCGGAGTTGAAGCCATTACAGAGTCGTTAAACGAAGCGTTTGGTCGTTGTCGTTTGAGGTTCGGCTCTTCGTCTTCCCATGCCGTTTCATTCTCAATCTTTGACAAGTCAGACTCTTTGCCAGCAACGGTGTTTTCGGCAATCTGCCTTAGAGGCTCGATGATGAGCTTAAAGTGTCTCTCCAACGCGATATCTTCCTCCACTTTACCAGTTTTCAAGGCGTGATACTTTTTGCAAATCGAATTGCTCGTTTTCACAATTTTATTTGCTATCCTCTCGCGCTCTCTAATCTCCTCGCTGCTGTCCATGTTGCGATAATGTTGTTCAATCGACGCGTCGACAACAACTAACCACGTTTCGGTATCGCAAAGTTGTTAAATCCTTTTCTGTATCGGCCGTTCGAAAGCGCGCTGTCCATGTCTCGCGTACGTCTGACAGAAATAAAAGCAGTCGACGCATGGAAAGTCATCGCTTTTATCACTTTCATAGTCCGGTACCCACAAGCGATTATTGTCAAGCGTCATTTCTTCTTGCTCACTGTTATGAAAAAATAAAAATGCTCACGTCGCGAAAGCTAATGTTTGTTTCGACGCTTCGCAATTCGTCTTAAATTCGCGATGTAGTAGAAATACGGAGCAAGAAAATGGGCTAGGCCGCGCTGTTGAACGGATAGCGGTTCGATTTTCGCGTCAGCGACGCTCTCCGTCGGCTCCTCTTTCTTCACCGCGGTCAAGCTTGAGTTGTCGATCATTTTCAGCGGCCCGATGAGAGGTTTAAAGTGCGTGTCCAACTCAATGTCCTTCTTGATCTTACCGGTCTTCAAAGCGCGAGGTTTCTTGCGAATCGAATTACTCGTTTTCGCAATATCTTTCACGATTTTCTCGCGCTCGCGAATATTCTCACTCCCGTCGATCGCAACCATCGCGAAGAAAAAACAAAGCAGAGTGTCGATCTCTCTCCGTAACGCTAACGTTGTTCAATCGACGCGTCGACAACAACTAACCACGTTTCGGTATCGCAAAGTCGTTAAATCCTTTTCTGTATCGACCATTCGAAATTGCGCTGTCCTTGTCTATCAACACGAATCCATACTTTTGTTGCCAACACGTATGACACAATTTACTGAAATCATCGTAAGACATATCTGTGTTTACGTGATCGTTGTATATGTGTTTTAGATTGGTACCATCCTGTTTAAACATAATCAATAAATTCGCGTTGTCGCGTATAAGATGCTTCGGTATCTTTGCATACGTCTGACAAAGATAGAAAGAGTCAACGTCCGCGTGCCGGCCCATTGCAAAGTATTCTCTTATCGTATCCTGCTTGTCGCACGCCACGTCATCAAAGATAAAAATAGAATTCGGGAGCGCTTCGCTCGGCGGAATGACGTCACTGTTATTCGAGAACGTAAAGTAGCCAATCTCTTCTATCGGTGTTAGTATATTCTCCAAATATCGATATTTCGGTTGTTGCAACAATTTCGAGTACACATACACGTTCTCGAAACGTACACCGTGCGGACTTTCCAGCAAGCTTATCAAGACGTTTGTCTTGCCGCAATTCGACGGACTGCAGATGATACCGCGTATAGAAATCGGTAGCATGCCTCCATGTTTGCGTACCTCTTTCGTTAACTGCATCCTATCGTCAAAGCTTGTCACTTTGATCGTCCGCGATTGTCGAACGAACCGCATTTTACCTTCCCTCCACAACGAATGAATAACAATATCGAGAAAGCTGGCCTATTTATAGAGACGCGTAGAGCTGAGATGCTCAGTCGTTAAAATGTTTTTGCTCGTGTCGGATAACAGCGATATTTACGATTTAACCGCCGAGCAGTTAAAGTATATATTAAAGGTCATTCTACTGCGACAGTTTTATAATCACATAGATTATTTGTGGGATAAGCTTCCCGAACATATCAAGGCAGATTCGGAGGTTCAGCAATATCGGCGCTGTTTAATACATTATAATTTGCCGTGTCAGCAAACGCACATCGACGCCCAAGCAGCATTTTTCGGTTAACTTTCTGACTAAGGACTACTTTTCTACTAATCACAACGTTGTAAGCAGTCCAAGAAAGTTATAAAATGTAACTTATAATTACTAACGTTTTTTGGACGTTGTCTTAACGTTAAAATTACGACGTGCTTTTTTTTATCACTTTCCCAACGTCAAATTTGAAACAGTTAAATCCTATTACCCGACGTTAAGATATTTAACGTTTGCCTGACGTTATACTCTGCACTACACTTTTCGAGCGACTTTAATACGTAATTCCCAACGTAAACCAACGTTTTGTTATCAAACGTTGTAAAACGCTAACGTTGTGAAAGGTCGCCTGTGGTCATTTCTGACTGACGTTGTGGAACGCTGACTTCGCCATTTTTATTCCTCAAAGAGGAAGGCAAATAATCCGTCATTTTCCAGTATCTTTAGATTTATATTTTTTAACGCACTTTATTAACAATTTAAAGCATTTATATAATATCTGTTGTTAAAGTTTTGACAACATGTTTATCTTAAAAGTAATTTTGATTTAAAAAAATTAAAATCTACATTTTGAAAATTTTAGTTATTTAATAGAATATTTAGTAAATTGGAATATTTTAGAAGGGATTCGTTTAATTTCGACCTATTATTTCCACATTTATCAATAAAGTGGGTTTCGTTATAAATTTTCAGTGTTGGGTTTGTGTATTTATGGCAAAATCACAATAGTATCAAAGACTGCGCAAACTATATTTTTCCTCTAAAGCCATTTTATTTGTGCCAAATTGATAAGTACGTATTATGATACATTTATTACACCAATGCCGTCATATGGTTTGAATGGAAGCACGAAAACTACACCTAAAATGTACGTTGTAAAAAAATAACCTCAGGTCTAGCAGAGTGTACAAAATCAAAGTTTACAAAAATTACTTATACCAACGTTAAAACTGGTGGAAAAAATGTAACCTCAATTTAACTTATATAAGTCGGAGCCCAACGTTGGTACAACCTAAATTTGATTCCCCAAATTAGTGCAAAAGAGGGTTGAAACGACGTAGCAAAAACGTTGGATACCAACGTTAAGTGTGTTTATCTTAACGTCGGGCGGACGTCAAAATGCTGCTTGGATCCGCCGCCGTTGATAAAAAACTGGGGCGAATGCCGCCGAAGATAGGTCGAGGTCTGCTGAATCGCGCGATAAACGCGCTTCCGATCGAATTACACATCCCCGGCTATCAATTTTGCGGACCGGGAACTCGCTTACAAACACAATTGGCAAGAGGTGATCGGGGTATTAATCCATTGGACGCAGCGTTTCGCGAGCACGACATAGCCTACTCGCCAGGGGCGTAACCTCACCCTTCTCACAAAGGGGGCTGATTCTTAAAAGAGGAGGGCTGGCATCAACGGCCAAGCAAGCAAAAAAAATGCGCTATAGCGTTTTTAGTATAACCAAATTAAAGCGTGCAATTTTTTTCGTATTATTATATATTATTACTGCACATATTATTATTATTATTTGTAATTATTACCGTAATTTAAAATATGCTTATATATACAATATATATATAATTTTAACATAAAAAGCTCAGCTAGTCAACAATGTATGTGCAACTTATATACGTGTGCAGCTGTATTCACGGGATATCTTTTGTCAAAGACATCCTTCTCGTTGTACACATTTTTGTCGGATTTACTTTAATGTGCATACTTGCAAACTCGTCCACAACAGCGTCTAAATCAACGTGCTTTCTATCGATACTTAAAAACATTAGATGACCCAACCTCTCTTCGGACATTGTGGAACGGGAGTACGTTTTAACCATTTTCAGGACTGAGAAGGATCTTTCACAAGAGGCATTGGTTATGGGAATAGTTGCTGCTAGTGTAAATAGTCTGCAAAGGCAGATAAATCCATCTTCAAGTTTCTTCAGTTCTTTTAAGACATCGGTAAGGGTATTCATTTGAGACTTTTCTTTCAAATAACCTTCTGCAACAACAATTTCTGCTGTAAGAGTTGAACAATCAATACCAAATTTTCCCCCAAAACAAACAGTCTTTCTGCATTCAAAAAACTGGGTGATTTGGGGTTGCAAGCAGCAATCGCAGCAAACAGTTCACTGTTTACTAAAAGCCTAGATGACAACTCTGTGATAAATCTGTCATAAACAACGTTAAAAACATTAATGCAAAAGTATTTCTGAAAGTCGGAAGCATCGTCGTTCTGATCGGACAAAGCACGTCTACCTATAGTACTGCATACGTAAGAGTCTTTTAGTAGCACACTGTCAGTTCTCTTTCTTTTTTGTTGGCTTAGTGCGTCTTCTTCAATATTGTGCTCCGTAGCGATTGTCAATGCTCTCTGATATACAGCTGTGAAATACGAATCATCAGTGCGACGCTCATCCAATTTCTTGATCAAGAATTCGGTTAAGTCGATTGCCTCGCATAAATCAATTCTTTTGCTTTGCAATAGTTTAGACAGGACAGATGTCATTAAAAAGAGTTCGTCAAAAATTATCAGGCACAGGATAGAAGAAAATTTCTGCCATAATTTTAGCAACCCGGAAGCAACAGCTCTTTCTTCAATAGTATTACTTTGCCGTGAAGAATGCTCCAAAACGTGTAGAACACATCCTAACCGTTGTAGAAGTATAGATATTGCCGTGTGGTTGTATTCCCACTTGTGAACACAAACTCTTGGGAGCTCTAAAACCTTCATGTCAGAGTTTTCCTTTTGAATATCCACATACAGATCATGTCTAATCTTAGACGATCGAATGTGTTTGACAGTACTTGAAACTAAGTCTAAGAAATCAGAAGCAACTGGCATATCTTTAATTGTGTGAGACAGCACCAGTTGTAACCGGTAAGCGTAGCAGTGGACATATGGACAGGAATTTCCACATTCTTCTCTCATAAAGTTCTGTACACCCCCAGATTCTCCGCTCATAACATTTGTGGTGTCGTAGCACTGTGCTACACATTTGGTTTTATCCAAGCCATGTCGTTGAAGCATTGACAGAATGCCAGTAGTGATGGATCTAGCATCATATTTGTGTATATCGATAATATCAAGATAGGGTTCTTGAATCACACCTGCAGTGTCGACAAACCTCAAACAAAAAGTCATTTGTTCTTTTAATCTTATATCTGTCGTTCCATCTGATATAATAGAGAAGTTGCCAGATCTTTTAACTTCCTTGATTAAAGTCTCTCTTGCTACCTTTGCTGCTGCTTCCAGTAATGCGTTTTGGTATGGAGGAGAAGTATACTGTGCTGAGTTTGGTGTTTTTTCCCTCAGCCTTGCAAATTCTGACGACAATGTTGCAATCAAATCAAGTAATTCCAAAAAGTTACCTTGGTTCGGCGAGTCATCACTTTCATCATGGCCTCGCAGTCCTACATTTTGCCTTGCACAAAACAGTGCTATTTTTGCAAGATATTTTACGTATTCCCGATGTTCAGCAGTTACCGTCACTTTATGGGAAACAACATGTTCTACAACAGACCCTCTTTTTTCAGCAATCGTAAAACTAACTCAGCTTTCAATGGACTTCTGATGATTAAAGCTGCCTTGATGAGCATCACATTTTTCAATCATTTTTTTCCAGTTCCTAAATCCATTTTTCGTTAGCGATATGTTCTCCGTTTTCGTGTTGCCAGATGGAAAATGTCTGCATGGGTAACAGTAGGCTGCATCATTTTCCTTAGAATATTCGATCCAGTCGTATTTACTCTACCATGACTATTGAAATGATCTCGATGAGGACTTGGGATATTCTGTTAATCGAGGCTGAGAAAGAGGATCGCCAGGGCATCTAATATAAAACAGGACAAATAGATAATGGATAGTTTAATATAGGAAATAGGGAAATAGGCTTGCTGTAGGTATGTACATTAGTGCTATGAGGACGAAGAAATTAATTATTATAATTCAGTATTTTAAACCTACTTATTAGCGATAATTAATATATTTAGTACCTACTAGGTACTACGTGCACATTGTATACAACATAAAATCATTAATTCATTAAATTCGATAGTAACTTACTTAGAGATATCGGATGGTATT